>NC_056749.1:825976555-826051555 GCF_019279795.1 Protopterus annectens | reverse complement strand
TGACTACTGTGGTGATGTGACTATCAAAGGAGAGACTACTGTCCACCTGGGTCCCAAGGTCTCTTATAACGCATTCGGTGTTAAGTAGATTGCTGCCTATGTGGTAGTTCATTGATACAGAGTTTTTTACCAAAGGGGATGACACTGCACTTTTTGGCATTGAGCTTCAGACCATAGCTCTTACACCAGGCATCTGTCTCAGTGAGGCCCTTCTGTAGGATGTCCACATCATTTGGGGTCTTGACTATGGCTCCTAGTTTGCAGTCATCTGCGAACTTCGGTAGCTAGAGGCCTTCTTTGTTAGCCTGTACTTCAGAGAAGTAGATACCAAAGAGGAGAGGTCCCAGGATGGAACCCTGTGGTACTCCACTTGTCATTGCTTTGAGGTCAGATTTGGAGTCTGCAACTTTTACAGTGTGGGTTCTGTCAGTGAGCCAGTTGGCAACCCATCTTGTGACGTAGGGATTTATACCTAGTTTAGTGAGTTTAGCTATAATTCCAGAATGGAGGATGGTGTTGAAAGCCTTGGCAAAATATGAAAACAAGACACAAGAATCTGACAGCAAGGGACACCATATATGTAGCAGATTTTACAGGGTATTTACCCATGTCTTTGATGGTAACACCCTCTTAAAAAAGTACTATTCAGCAAAAAAAAAAAAAAAAAAAACACTCACGTGATAGAAGGAAGAAGAGTGTATGGAGTGCACTGCCAACAGCTGTAACAGGTACACAGAGAATGAGGTGTGATGTAACTGTCTATGCAGTGTATAGATGCACAAGACAAACAAAAGACACACATATCTTCAGGCCAGATATCAGTAGCATGTGCTGACGGTGGTGGTCAGTACCAAAGGCGGTAACAGTCCACCCCACAGGTGGTGAAGTACTACACGATGTAGCAGTAGTATGACACTGCCTCCAGTAACTGTACACTACAGTGGCATGCACAGTGGCTGATTACTGTCCACAGTATATGCACAGGTACAAGAACTATACTGCAGTAACCTACAGGTCACCATACAGTGTTGGCAATAGTACACAATTCTGTCCAGTAAAAAGTATTAAAGGTAGCAACGTACTTTCTGCACATATATGTAATGGGTACCTAAAAAAGGAGGTAAAAACAACCATGTCAAATGAATTTCAACATTAAAGTACTGCATTCATAGGCAAACTGTTGATTATCACACTAAATCCATATGCATGTTGGTGTGGAAACATTTACAGTTTACATGGAATAGCAACTGTATGAAAAATAATAGAGGGCCTATGGTCACAAAAGTTGCTTCTCTCCTTGAACAAAACATGGAAAAGATATCCACAGCAGTATGTGAAATCACAGAACCCTGCAAAAACACAGATGCGGAAGTGGATGACAAACGTGATATGTGAAGATACAAATGATTAGGTTTAAAATAAAGTACTGAAAACAACACAATAAAATGGATACTAAGTACTGAATCATACTTCTAAAACTTTTAACTCAAGAAATCTGGACAAAGACAAAACAAATGGGGAGACAAAGGCCCAAAATCAGGGACACATTTTAAATAGTGGTGAGGATGCAGGGAGTAGAGGTGGCGAAGGTGGATCAACAGTTCAGAGTAATGGTGAGTGTGGAAGAGAGGTGAAGAAGAGAGTACAGGCAGGGTGGAGTGGGTGGATAAAAGTGTCAGGAGTGATTTGTGACAGACAAGTACCAGTAAGAGTGAAAGGGAAGGTCTACAAGAGGGTAGTGAGACCAGCTATGTTATATGAGTTGGAGACAGTGGCATTGACAAAAAAGCAGGAGTCAGAGCTTGACGTGCCAGAGATGAAGATGTTAAGATTTGCACTGGGTGTGACATGGATGGACAGGATTAGGAATAAGTATATTAGAGGGTCAGCCCAGGTTGGAAGGTTTGAGGACACAGCCAGAGAGGTAAGATTACATTGTTTTGCACATGTGCTGAGGAGGGATGCAGAGTATATTGGGAAAAAGATATTAAGGATGAAGCTACCAGGTAACAGGAAAAGAGGAAGAAATAAGATAAGGTTTATGGATGTGGTGAGAGGACATACAGGTGGTTGGTGTGACAGAGCAAGATGCAGAGGACAGGAAGAAATGGAAACAGGTGATCTGGTGTGGCAACCCTTAACAGGAGCAGCCGAATGAAGAAGAAGAAGATAAATTTAGGAAATTGGTAGAATAAAAGATTTTGCATGGAATATAGAGTCTGAAACTCAATTTTATGTAATTTGTGGTGACTTCAATCTTCATTAATTTGCCATAAAACCACAAATTTTATGAGGAATGGACCAACAATAGGTAAAAATCTAAACATTCTACAAAATTCTGGAAAACTGAGAGGTATGCCTTGAGCAGTGCTTACCAAACCATTTAAATAAAAGCACATAAAACATCTGTGTCTCTATACAAATGTGCAAGCATAAAATGTTTGCCCAAATTTACCTAATGACATGATAAAACAATATACTACTCAGTACCCAAACCAGTAAGCAGTAACACCACAGGAACAGTGACATAAGCCATCAAACCCACAACAAAGTAAGCAGTAACCCCACATGTACAGTAACATAACCAGACAAACCCCCAAAACACAATAAGCAGTAACCTCACATGTGCAGTAACATAATCCTTCAAACCCCTCCCATGTCACTCCATCTTCACCACCCACCAATAACAGGAGGTGATGCTGGCGTCTTCAAGGCCTCCTTATTAATAGTTTGCCAATAAAGATGACGAGGAATACATTTTTAAAAGGTAATTTAGATGTATGGGTTGAAAAAACAGTTCAGCTTCAACTTTGTCATAGAATATAATCCCAACTTTCTTCACTAAAGATAAAGTATACAAATGATGGAATATCACTATAAAATAAATGCAAAATATTATAAGCATAAAATGCTATTCAGTTTATGATTTTACTAAAGTAGAACTATAATACAATAAAGAAATGAGCATGATAACAAAATAATGACAAATCCTAAATAGTAGTAACTTAAATTATTAAAAAAACTATATAAATGGTGAATGGCTCAGCTTATTAAGAATAATACCAATACAAAAACACATTTGAAAAACATGACGTTATGGTTTTGGTCTGTAGGAAACATTTAAAACACATGCAGTTAGTGCTCTGATCAATAGGAGACACATCTAAAGAACATGCAGTTAGTGCTCTGGTCTATAGAAGACACATTTAAAATACAAGCAGTTAGTGCTCTGGTCTACAGGAGACGCATTTTAAAACAAAAGCAGTTATTGTTCTTGTGTATAGGAGACACATTTAAAACACATGCAGTTAGTGCTCTGGTCTATAGCCGACATATTTAAAACACATGCAGTTAGTGCTCAGGTCTATAAGAGACATTTAATACACATGCAGTTAGTGCTCTGGTCTACAGAAGACATTAAAAATACATGCAGTTAGTGCTTTGGTCTATAGAACACACATTTAAAACACACAATAAATGCCCTGATCTATAGGAGACACATTTAAAACACATGCAGTTAGTGCTCTGGTTTATATGAGACACATTTAAGACTCAAGCAGTTATTGCTATGGTCTATAGGAGACAGATTTAAAACACATGCAGTTAGTGCTCTGGTCTACAGGAGACACATTTAAAACACACACTGTTAGTGCTTTTGTGTATAGGAGAGTAATTTAGAACAGAAGCAGTTAGTGCTCTGGTCTATAGGAGACACATTTGAAACACATGCAGTTAGTGCTTTGGTCTATAGAAGACACATTAAAAACATACAGTTGGAGCTCCGGTTTATAGGAGACATATTTAAAAGACATGCAGTTAGTGCTTTGGTCTATAGGAGACACAAAACACATGCAGTTAGTGCTCTCATGTATAAGAGACACATTTAAAACACATGCAGTTAGTGCTTAAATCTATAAGAGAAACATTTAAAACACATGCAGTTAGTGTTCTTATGTATAGGAGACATTTAAAACACATGCAGATTGTGCTCTGGTCTATAGGAGACACATTTAAAACACATGCAGTTAGTGATCTCATCTATAGGAGACATTTAAAACACATGCAGTTACTGCTCTAGTCTACAGGAGACACAATTAAAACACATGCACTTAGTGCTCAGGTCTATAGGAGACACATTTAAAACACAAGCAGTTAATGTTCTTGTGTACAGGAGACACATTTAAAACAGATGCAGTTAGTGTTCTTGTCTATAGGAGACAAATTTAAAACACATGCAGTTAGTGGTCTGGTCTATAGGAGACATTTACAACACAAGCAGTTAGTGCTCTGGTCTACAGCAGACACATTTAAAACACATGCAGTTAGTGCTTTGATCTATAGGACACACAATAAACAAAACAGTTAATGCTCTGATCTATAGGAGACACATTTAAAACACATGCAGTTAGTGTTCTAGTCTATAGAAGACACATTTAAAACACATGCAGTTAGTGTTCTGGTCTATAGGAGGCATTTAAAACACATGCAGTTAGTGCTCTGGTACATAGGAGACACATTTAAAACACATGCAGTTAGTTCTCTCGTTGACAGGCGATACATTTAAAACACATGCAATAAGTGATCTCGTCTATAGGAGACACATTTAAAACACATGCAGTTAGTGCTCTTGTCTTATAGGAGACAAATTTAAAACACACGCAGTTACTGCTCTGGTCGATAGGAGACACATTTAAAACTCATGCAGTTAGTGCTCTTGTGTATGTGAGACACATTTAAAACACATGCAGTTAATGCTTTGGTCTATAGAAAAAACATTTAAAACACATGCAGGTAGAGCTCTTGTCTATAAAAGACACATTTAAAACACATGCAAATAGTTCTCTTGGCTATAGGAGATACATTTAAAACACATGCAGCTAGTGCTCTAGTCAATATGAGACACATTTGAAACACATGCAATTAGTGTTCTGGTCTATAGGAGACACATTTGAAACACATGCAGTTAGTGCTCTGGTCTATAGGGGATACATTTAAAACAGATGCAGTTAGTGCTCTGGTCTATAGCAAACACATTTAAAACACATGAAGTTAGTGCTCTGGTTTATAGGAGACACATTTAAAACTCATGCAGTTAGTGCTCTTGTGTATGGGAGACACATTTAAAACACATGCAGTTAGTGCTGTGGTCTATAGCAAACACATTGAAAACACATGCAGTTAGAGCTCTAGTATATAGGAGACACATTTAAAACACATGCAGTTAGTGCTGTGATATACAGGAGACACATTTAAAACAGATGCAGTTTGTGCTGTTGTCTATATGAGACACATTTAAACACATGCAGTTACTGCTTTGGTCTATAGGAGACATTTAAAACACATGCAGTTAGTGCTGTGGTCTTTAGGAGACACATTTAAACACACAAGCAGTTAGTGATCTGGTCTATAGGAGACACATTTAAAACACATACAGTTACTACTCTGGTCTATAGGAGACACATTTAAAAAACAAGCAGTTAGAGCTCTGGTCTATAGTAAACACATTTAAAACACATGCAGTTAGTGTTCTGGTCTATAGGAGACACATTTAGAACACATGCAGTTAGAGATCTGGTCTATAGGAGACACATTTAGAACACGCAGTTAGTGCTCTGGTCTATATGAAACACATTTAAAACAGATGCAGTTAATGCTCTGGGCTATAGGAGACACATTTAAAACTCATGCAGTTAGTTCACTTGTATAATGGAGACACATTTAAAACAGATGCAGTTAGTGCTCTGGTCTATAGCAAACACATTTAAAACACATGCAGTTAGAGCTCTGGCCTTTTCGAGACACATTTAAAACGCATGCTGTTAGTGCTGTGGTTTATAAGAGACACATTTAAACAACAAGCAGTTAGAGCTCTGGTATATAGGAGACACATTTAAAACACATGAGGAGACACATTTAAAACCCAAGCAGTTATAGCTTTGGTCTATAGGAGACAGATTTAGAACACATGTAGTTAGTGCTATGGTCTATAGGAGACACATTTAGAACACATGTAGTTAGTGCTCTGGTCTATAGGCGACACATTTACAACACATGTAGTTAGTGCTCTTGTCTATAGGAGACACATTTAAAACACAAACAGTACTCTGGGCTATAGGAGACAGATTTAAAATACATGACGTTATTGCTCTGGTCTATAAGAGACACATTTAAAACACAAGCAGTTATAGCTCTGGTCTATAGGAGACAGATTTAGAACACATGTAGTTAGTGCTCTGGTCTATAGGAGACACATTTAAAACATGTACAGTTACTACTCTGGGCTATAGGAGACACATTTAAAACACAAGCAGTTAGAGCTCTGGTCTATAGTAAAGACATTTAAAACGCATGCAGTTAGTGTTCTGATCTATAGGAGACACATTTAGAACACATGCAGTTAGAGCTCTGGTCTATAGGAGACACATTTAGAACACGCAGTTAGTGCTCTGGTCTATATGACACATTAGTTTGCTTGTATAATGGAGACACATTTAAAACAGATGCAGTTAGTGCTCTGGTCTATAGCAAACACATTTAAAACACATGCAGTTAGAGCTCTGGCCTTCTGGAGACACATTTAAAACGCATGCTGTTAGTGCTGTGGTCTATACGAGACACATTTAAACAACAAGCAGTTAGAGCTCTGGTATATAGGAGACACATTTAAAACACATGATGAGACACATTTAAAACCCAAGCAGTTATAGCTTTGGTCTATAGGAGACAGATTTAGAACACATGTAGTTAGTGCTATGGTCTATAGGAGACACATTTAGAACACATGTAGTTAGTGCTCTGGTCTATAGGAGACACATTTAAAACACAAACAGTACTCTGGGCTATAGGAGACAGATTTAAAACACATGATGTTAGTGTTCTGGTCTATAGGAGACACATTTAAAACACAAGCAGTTATAGCTATGGTCTATAGGAGACAGATTTAGAACACATGTAGTTAGTGCTCTGGTCTATAGCAAACACATTGAAAACACATGCAGTTAGAGCTCTAGTATATAGGAGACACATTTAAAACAGATGCAGTTAGTGCTCTGGTCTATAGCAAACACATTTAAAACACATGCAGTTAGAGCTCTGGCCTTTTGGAGACACATTTAAAATGCATGCTGTTAGTGCTGTGGTCTATAAGAGACACATTTAAACAACAAGCAGTTAGAGCTCTGGTATATAGGAGACACATTTAAAACACATGAGGAGACACGTTTAAAACCCAAGCAGTTATAGATTTGTTCTATAGGAGACAGATTTAGAACACATGTAGTTAGTGCTATGGTCTATAGGAGACACATTTAGAACACATGTAGTTAGTGCTCTGGTCTATAGGCAACACATTTACAACACATGTAGTCAGTGCTCTTGTCTATAGGAGACACATTTAAAACACAAACAGTACTCTGGGCTATAGGAGACAGATTTAAAACACATGAAGTTAGTGCTCTGGTCTATAGGAGACACATTTAAAACACAAGCAGTTATAGCTCTGGTCTATAGGAGACAGATTTAGAACACGTGTAGTTAGTGCTCTGGTCTATAGGAGACACATTTATAGGAGACACATTTAAAACACAAGCAGTTATAGCTCTGGTCTATAGGAGACAGATTTAGAACACATGTAGTTAGTGCTCTGGTCTATAGGAGACACATTTAAAACACAAACAGTTAGTGCTCTGGGCTATAGGAGACACATTTAAAACACAAGCAGTTAGTGCTCTGGTCTATAGGAGACACATTTAAAACACATGCAGATAGTGCTCTGGTCTATAGGAGACACATTTAAAACACATGCAGTTAGAGCTCTAGTATATAGGAGACACATTTAAAACACATGCAGTTAGTGCTGTGATATACAGGAGACAAATTTAAAACAGATGCAGTTTGTGCTGTCATCTATATGAGACACATTTAAACACACGCAGTTACTGCTTTGGTCTATAGGAGACATTTAAAGCACATACAGTTAGTGCTGTGGACTTTAGGAGACACATTTAAAACACAAGCAGTTAGTGTTCTGGTCTATAGGAGACACATTAAAAACACATACAGTTACTACTCTGGTCTATAGGCGACACATTTAAAAAACAAGCAGTTAGAGCTCTGGTCTATAGTAAACACATTTAAAATGCATGCAGTTAGTGTTCTGATCTATAGGAGACACATTTAGAACACATGCAGTTAGAGCTCTGGTCTATAGGAGACACATTTAGAACACGCAGTTAGTGCTCTTGTCTATATGACACACATTTAAAACAGATGCAGTTAATGCTCTGGGCTATAGGAGACACATTTAAAACTCATGCAGTTAGTTCACTTGTATAATGGAGACACATTTAAAACAGATGCAGTTAGTGCTCTGGTCTATAGCAAACACATTTAAAACACATGCAGTTAGAGCTCTGGCCTTTTGGAGACACATTTAAAATGCATGCTGTTAGTGCTGTGGTCTATAAGAGACACATTTAAACAACAGGCAGTTAGAGCTCTGGTATACAGGAGACACATTTAAAACACATGAGGAGACACATTTAAAACACATGCAGTTAGTGTTCTGGTCTTTAGGAGACACATTTAGAACACGTAGTTAGAGCTCTGGTCTATAGGAGACAAATTTAAACAACAAGCAGTTAGAGCTCTGATCTATAGGAGACACATTTAAAACACATGCAGTTAGAGCTCTGATCTATAGAAGACACATTTAGAACACATGCAGTTAGTGCTCTGGTCTATAGGAGACACATTTAAAACACATGCAGATAGTGCTCTTGTCTATAACAGACACATTTAAAACACATGCAAATAGTTCTCTTGGCTATAGGAGATACATTTAAAACACATGCAGCTAGTGCTCTAGTCAATATGAGACACATTTGAAACACATGCAATTAGTGTTTTGGTCTATAGGAGACACATTTGAAACACATGCAGTTAGTACTCTGGTCTATAAGGGATACATTTAAACCAGATGCAGTTAGTGCTCTGGCCTATTGGAGACACATTTAAAACACATGCAGTTAGTGCTCTGGTTTATAGGAGACACATTTAAAACTCATGCAGTTAGTGCTCTTGTGTATGGGAGACACATTTAAAACACATGCAGTTAGTGCTCTGGTCTATAGCAAACACATTGAAAACACATGCAGTTAGAGCTCTAGTATATAGGAGACACATTTAAAACACATGCAGTTAGTGCTGTGATATACAGGAGACACATTTAAAACAGATGCAGTTTGTGCTGTCATCTATATGAGACACATTTAAACACATGCAGTTACTGCTTTGGTCTATAGGAGACATTTAAAACACATGCAGTTAGTGCTGTGGTCTTTAGGAGACACATTTAAAACACAAGCAGTTAGTGTTCTGGTCTATAGGAGACACATTTAAAACACATACAGTTACTACTCTGGTCTATAGGAGACACATTTAAAACACAAGCAGTTAGAGCTCTGGTCTATAGTAAACACATTTAAAACACATGCAGTTAGTGTTCTGTACTTTAGGAGACACATTTAGAACACATGCAGTTAGAGCTCTGGTCTATAGGAGACACATTTAAAACACATGCAGATAGTGCTCTGGTCTATAGGAGACACATTTAAAACAGATGCAGTTAATGCTCTGGCCTGTAGGAGACACATTTAAAACTCATGCAGTTAGTTCACTTGTATAATGGAGACACATTTAAAACAGATGCAGTTAGTGCTCTGGTCTATAGCAAACACATTTAAAACACATGCAGTTAGAGCTCTGGCCTTTAGGAGACACATTTAAAACGCATGCTGTTAGTGCTGTGGTCTATAAGAGACACATTTAAACAACAAGCAGTTAGAGCTCTGGTATATAGGAGACACATTTAAAACACATGAGGAGACACATTTAAAACCCAAGCAGTTATAGCTTTGGTCTATAGGAGACAGATTTAGAACACATGTAGTTAGTGCTATGGTCTATAGGAGACACATTTAGAACACATGTAGTTAGTGCTCTGGTCTATAGGAGACACATTTACAACACATGTAGTTAGTGCTCTTGTCTATAGGAGACACATTTAAAACACAAACAGTACTCTGGGCTATAGGAGACAGATTTAAAACACATGACGTTAGTGCTCTGGTCTATAGGAGACACATTTAAAACACAAGCAGTTATAGCTCTGGTCTATAGGAGACAGATTTAGAACACATGTAGTTAGTGCTCTGGTCTATAGGAGACACATTTAAAACACAAACAGTTAGTGCTCTGGGCTATAGGAGACACATTTAAAACACAAGCAGTTAGTGCTCTGGTCTATAGGAGACACATTTAAAACACATGCAGATAGTGCTCTGGTCTATAGGAGACACATTTAAAACACATGCAGTTAGAGCTCTAGTATATAGGAGACACATTTAAAACACATGCAGTTAGTGCTGTGATATACAGGAGACACATTTAAAACAGATGCAGTTTGTGCTGTCATCTATATGAGACACATTTAAACACATGCAGTTACTGCTTTGGTCTATAGGAGACATTTAAAACACATGCAGTTAGTGCTGTGGACTTTAGGAGACACATTTAAAACACAAGCAGTTAGTGTTCTGGTCTATAGGAGACACATTTAAAACACATACAGTTACTACTCTGGTCTATAGGAGACACATTTAAAAAACAAGCAGTTAGAGCTCTGGTCTGTAGTAAAGACATTTAAAACGCATGCAGTTAGTGTTCTGATCTATAGGAGACACATTTAGAACACATGCAGTTAGAGCTCTGGTCTATAGGAGACACATTTAGAACACATGCAGTTAGTGCTCTGGTCTATATGACACACATTTAAAACAGATGCAGTTAATGCTCTGGGCTATAGGAGACACATTTAAAACTCATGCAGTTAGTTTGCTTGTATAATGGAGACACATTTAAAACAGATGCAGTTAGTGCTCTGGTCTATAGCAAACACATTTAAAACACATGCAGTTAGAGCTCTGGCCTTTTGGAGACACATTTAAAACTCATGCTGTTAGTGCTGTGGTCTATAAGAGACACATTTAAACAACAAGCAGTTAGAGCTCTGGTATATAGGAGACACATTTAAAACACATGAGGAGACACATTTAAAACCCAAGCAGTTATAGCTTTGGTCTATAGGAGACAGATTTAGAACACATGTAGTTAGTGCTATGGTCTATAGGAGACACATTTAGAACACATGTAGTTAGTGCTCTGGTCTATAGGAGACACATTTAAAACACAAACAGTACTCTGGGCTATAGGAGACAGATTTAAAACACATGATGTTAGTGCTCTGGTCTATAGGAGACACATTTAAAACGCAAGCAGTTATAGTTCTGGTCTATAGGAGACAGATTTAGAACACATGTAGTTAGTGCTGTGGTCTATAAGAGACACATTTAAAACTCATGCAGTTAGTGCTCTTGTATATAGGAGACACATTTAAAACAGATGCAGTTAGTGCTCTGGTCTATAGCAAACACATTTAAAACACATGCAGTTAGAGCTCTGGCCTTTTGGAGACACATTTAAAATGCATGCTGTTAGTGCTGTGGTCTATAAGAGACACATTTAAACAACAAGCAGTTAGAGCTCTGGTATATAGGAGACACATTTAAAACACATGAGGAGACACATTTAAAACCCAAGCAGTTATAGCTTTGGTCTATAGGAGACAGATTTAGAACACATGTAGTTAGTGCTATGGTCTATAGGAGACACATTTAGAACACATGTAGTTAGTGCTCTGGTCTATAGGAGACACATTTACAACACATGTAGTTAGTGCTCTTGTCTATAGGAGACACATTTAAAACACAAACAGTACTCTGGGCTATAGGAGACAGATTTAAAACACATGAAGTTAGTGCTCTGGTCTATAGGAGACACATTTAAAAGACAAGCAGTTATAGCTCTGGTCTATAGGAGACAGATTTAGAACACGTGTAGTTAGTGCTCTGGTCTATAGGAGACACATTTATAGGAGACACATTTAAAACACAAGCAGTTATAGCTCTGGTCTATAGGAGACAGATTTAGAACACATGTAGTTAGTGCTCTGGTCTATAGGAGACACATTTAAAACACAAACAGTTAGTGCTCTGGGCTATAGGAGACACATTTAAAACACAAGCAGTTAGTGCTCTGGTCTATAGGAGACACATTTAAAACACATGCAGATAGTGCTCTGGTCTATAGGAGACACATTTAAAACACATGCAGTTAGAGCTCTAGTATATAGGAGACACATTTAAAACACATGCAGTTAGTGCTGTGATATACAGGAGACACATTTAAAACAGATGCAGTTTGTGCTGTCATCTATATGAGACACATTTAAACACATGCAGTTACTGCTTTGGTCTATAGGAGACATTTAAAACACATGCAGTTAGTGCTGTGGTCTTTAGGAGACACATTTAAAACACAAGCAGTTAGTGTTCTGGTCTATAGGAGACACATTTAAAACACATACAGTTACTACTCTGGTCTATAGGAGACACATTTAAAACACAAGCAGTTAGAGCTCTGGTCTATAGTAAACACATTTAAAATGCATGCAGTTAGTGTTCTGGTCTATAGGAGACACATTTAGAACACATGCAGTTAGAGCTCTGGTCTATAGGAGACACATTTAAAACGCATGCAGTTAGTGTTCTGGTCTATATGACACACATTTAAAACAGATGCAGTTAATGCTCTGGGCTATAGGAGACACATTTAAAACTCATGCAGTTAGTTCACTTGTATAATGGAGACACATTTAAAACAGATGCAGTTAGTGCTCTGGTCTATAGCAAACACATTTAAAACACATGCAGTTAGAGCTCTGGCCTTTTGGAGACACATTTAAAATGCATGCTGTTAGTGCTGTGGTCTATAAGAGACACATTTAAACAACAGGCAGTTAGAGCTCTGGTATACAGGAGACACATTTAAAACACATGAGGAGATACATTTAAAACACATGCAGTAAGTGCACTGGTCTATAGGAGACACACTTAAAACACATGCAGTTAGTGCTCTGGTCTATAGGAGACAAATTTAAAACACAAGCAGTTAGTGCTCTGGTCTATAAGAAACACATTTGAAACACATGCAGTTAGTGCTCTTGTGTATGGGAGACACATTTAAAACACATGCAGTTAATGCTCTGACCTATAGCAAACACATTTAAAACACATGCAGTTAGAGCTCTTGTCTATAACAGATACATTTAAAACACATGCAAATTGTTCCCTTGTCTATAGGAGACACTTTTAAAACACATGCAGTTAGTGTTCTAGTCTATATGAGACACATTTGAAACACATGCAATTAGTGCTCTGGTCTATAGGAGACACATTTGAAACACATGCAGTTTGTGCTCTGGTCTATAGCAAACACATTTAAAACACATGCAGTTAGTGCTCTGGCCTATTGGAGACACATTTAAAACACATGCAGTTAGTGCTCTGGTTTATAGGAGACACATTTAAAACTCATGCAGTTAGTGCTCTTGTGTATGGGAGACACATTTAAAACACATGCAGTTAGTGCTCTGGTCTATAGCAAACACATTGAAAACACATGCAGTTAGAGCTCTAGTATATAGGAGACACATTTAAAACACATGTAGTTAGTGTTGTGATATACAGGAGACACATTTAAAACAGATGCAGTTTGTGCTGTTGTCTATATGAGACACATTTAAACACATGCAGTTACTGCTTTGGTCTATAGGAGACATTTAAAACACATGCAGTTAGTGCTGTGGTCCTTAGGAGACACATTTAAAACACAAGCAGTTAGTGATCTGGTCTATAGGAGACACATTTAAAACACATACAGTTACTACTCTGGTCTATAGGAGACACATTTAAAAAACAAGCAGTTAGAGCTCTGGTCTGTAGTAAACACATTTAAAACGCATGCAGTTAGTGTTCTGGTCTATAGGAGACACATTTAGAAGACATGCAGTTAGAGCTCTGGTCTATAGGAGACACATTTAGAACACGCAGTTAGTGCTCTGGTCTATATGACACACATTTAAAACAGATGCAGTTAATGCTCTGGGCTATAGGAGACACATTTAAAACTCATGCAGTTAGTTCACTTGTATAATGGAGACACATTTAAAACAGATGCAGTTAGTGCTCTGGTCTATAGCAAACACATTTAAAACACATGCAGTTAGAGCTCTGGCCTTTTCGAGACACATTTAAAACGCATGCTGTTAGTGCTGTGGTCTATAAGAGACACATTTAAACAACAAGCAGTTAGAGCTCTGGTATATAGGAGACACATTTAAAACACATGAGGAGACACATTTAAAACCCAAGCAGTTATAGCTTTGGTCT
The DNA here is from genome assembly GCF_019279795.1 of Protopterus annectens. Lineage (NCBI taxonomy): Eukaryota > Metazoa > Chordata > Ceratodontiformes > Protopteridae > Protopterus > Protopterus annectens. The sequence continues at coordinate 826,037,207 of NC_056749.1, read as the reverse complement.
ATAGGAGACAGATTTAGAACACATGTAGTTAGTGCTATGGTCTATAGGAGACACATTTAGAACACATGTAGTTAGTGCTCTGGTCTATAGGAGACACATTTACAACACATGTAGTTAGTGCTCTTGTCTATAGGAGACACATTTAAAACACAAACAGTACTCTGGGCTATAGGAGACAGATTTAAAATACATGACGTTATTGCTCTGGTCTATAAGAGACACATTTAAAACACAAGCAGTTATAGCTCTGGTCTATAGGAGACAGATTTAGAACACATGTAGTTAGTGCTCTGGTCTATAGGAGACACATTTAAAACACAAACAGTTAGTGCTCTGGGCTATAGGAGACACATTTAAAACACAAGCAGTTAGTGCTCTGGTCTATAGGAGACACATTTAAAACACATGCAGATAGTGCTCTGTGGTCTATAGGAGACACATTTAAAACACATGCAGTTAGAGCTCTAGTATATAGGAGACACATTTAAAACACATGCAGTTAGTGCTGTGATATACAGGAGACACATTTAAAACAGATGCAGTTTGTGCTGTAATCTATATGAGACACATTTAAACACATGCAGTTACTGCTTTGGTCTATAGGAGACATTTAAAACACATGCAGTTTGTGCTGTGGACTTTAGGAGACACATTTAAAACACAAGCAGTTAGTGTTCTGGTCTATAGGAGACACATTTAAAACATGTACAGTTACTACTCTGGTCTATAGGAGACACATTTAAAAAACAAGCAGTTAGAGCTCTGGTCTATAGTAAAGACATTTAAAACGCATGCAGTTAGTGTTCTGATCTATAGGAGACACATTTAGAACACATGCAGTTAGAGCTCTGGTCTATAGGAGACACATTTAGAACACGCAGTTAGTGCTCTGGTCTATATGACACACATTTAAAACAGATGCAGTTAATGCTCTGGGCTATAGGAGACACATTTAAAACTCATGCAGTTAGTTTGCTTGTATAATGGAGACACATTTAAAACAGATGCAGTTAGTGCTCTGGTCTATAGCAAACACATTTAAAACACATGCAGTTAGAGCTCTGGCCTTCTGGAGACACATTTAAAACGCATGCTGTTAGTGCTGTGGTCTATACGAGACACATTTAAACAACAAGCAGTTAGAGCTCTGGTATATAGGAGACACATTTAAAACACATGATGAGACACATTTAAAACCCAAGCAGTTATAGCTTTGGTCTATAGGAGACAGATTTAGAACACATGTAGTTAGTGCTATGGTCTATAGGAGACACATTTAGAACACATGTAGTTAGTGCTCTGGTCTATAGGAGACACATTTAAAACACAAACAGTACTCTGGGCTATAGGAGACAGATTTAAAACACATGATGTTAGTGCTCTGGTCTATAGGAGACACATTTAAAACACAAGCAGTTATAGCTATGGTCTATAGGAGACAGATTTAGAACACATGTAGTTAGTGCTCTGGTCTATAGCAAACACATTGAAAACACATGCAGTTAGAGCTCTAGTATATAGGAGACACATTTAAAACAGATGCAGTTAGTGCTCTGGTCTATAGCAAACACATTTAAAACACATGCAGTTAGAGCTCTGGCCTTTTGGAGACACATTTAAAATGCATGCTGTTAGTGCTGTGGTCTATAAGAGACACATTTAAAACGCATGCTGTTAGTGCTCTGGTATATAGGAGACACATTTAAAACACATGAGGAGACACGTTTAAAACCCAAGCAGTTATAGATTTGGTCTATAGGAGACAGATTTAGAACACATGTAGTTAGTGCTATGGTCTATAGGAGACACATTTAGAGCACATGTAGTTAGTGCTCTGGTCTATAGGCAACACATTTACAACACATGTAGTCAGTGCTCTTGTCTATAGGAGACACATTTAAAACACAAACAGTACTCTGGGCTATAGGAGACAGATTTAAAACACATGAAGTTAGTGCTCTGGTCTATAGGAGACACATTTAAAAGACAAGCAGTTATAGCTCTGGTCTATAGGAGACACATTTAGAACACATGTAGTTAGTGCTCTGGTCTATAGGAGACACATTTATAGGAGACACATTTAAAACACAAGCAGTTATAGCTCTGGTCTATAGGAGACAGATTTAGAACACATGTAGTTAGTGCTCTGGTCTATAGGAGACACATTTAAAACACAAACAGTTAGTGCTCTGGGCTATAGGAGACACATTTAAAACACAAGCAGTTAGTGCTCTGGTCTATAGGAGACACATTTAAAACACATGCAGATAGTGCTCTGGTCTATAGGAGACACATTTAAAACACATGCAGTTAGAGGTCTAGTATATAGGAGACACATTTAAAACACATGCAGTTAGTGCTGTGATATACAGGAGACACATTTAAAACAGATGCAGTTTGTGCTGTCATCTATATGAGACACATTTAAACACATGCAGTTACTGCTTAGGTCTATAGGAGACATTTAAAACACATGCAGTAAGTGCTGTGGACTTTAGGAGACACATTTAAAACACAAGCAGTTAGTGTTCTGGTCTATAGGAGACACATTTAAAACACATACAGTTACTACTCTGGTCTATAGGAGACACATTTAAAAAACAAGCAGTTAGAGCTCTGGTCTATAGTAAACACATTTAAAATGCATGCAGTTAGTGTTCTGGTCTATAGGAGACACATTTAGAACACATGCAGTAAGAGCTCTGGTCTATAGGAGACACATTTAGAACACATGCAGTTAGTGCTCTGGTCTATATGACACACATTTAAAACAGATGCAGTTAATGCTCTGGGCTATAGGAGACACATTTAAAACTCATGCAGTTAGTTCACTTGTATAATTGAGACACATTTAAAAAAGATGCAGTTAGTGCTGTGGTCTATAGCAGACACATTTAAAACACATGCAGTTAGAGCTCTGGCCTTTTGGAGACACATTTAAAATGCATGCTGTTAGTGCTGTGGTCTATAAGAGACACATTTAAACAACAAGCAGTTAGAGCTCTGATATATAGGAGACACATTTAAAACACATGAGGAGACACATTTAAAACACATGCAGTTAGTGTTCTGGTCTTTAGGAGACACATTTAGAACACATGCAGTTAGAGCTCTGGTCTATAGGAGACAAATTTAAACAACAAGCAGTTAGAGCTCTGATCTATAGGAGACACATTTAAAACACATGCAGTTGGAGCTCTGATCTATAGAAGACACATTTAGAACACATGCAGTTAGTGCTCTGGTCTATAGGAGACACATTTAAAACACATGCAGATAGTGCTCTGGTCTATAGGAGACACATTTAAAACACATGCAGTTAGTGCTCTGGTCTATAGGAGACACATTTAGAACACATGTAGTTAGTGCTCTGGTCAATAGGAGACACATTTAAAACACAACCAGTTAGTGCTCTCGTCTATAGGAGACACATTTAAAACACATGCAGTTAGTGTTCTGGTCTATAGCAGACACATTTAGAACACATGTAGTTAGTGCTCTGGTCTATAGGAGACACATTTAAAACACAAACAGTTAGTGCTCTGGGCTATAGGAGACATTTAAAACACAACCAGTTAGTGCTCTGGTCTATAGGAAACACATTTAGAACACATGTAGTTAGTGCTCTTGTCTATAGGAGACACATTTAAAACACAAACAGTACTCTGGGCTATAGGAGACAGATTTAGAACACATGATGTTAGTGCTCTGGTTTATAGGAGACACATTTAAAACACAATAAGTTATAGTTCTGGTCTATAGGAGACAGATTTAGAACACATGTAGTTAGTGCTGTGGTCTATAAGAGACACATTTAAACAACAAGCAGTTAGAGCTCTGGTCTATAGGAGACACATTTAAAACACATGCAGTTAGAGCTCTGGTCTATAGGAGACACATTTAGAACACATGCAGTTAGTGCTCTGGTCTATAGGAGACACATTTAAAACACATGCAGATAGTGCTCTGGTCTATAGGAGACACATTTAAAACACATGCAGTTAGTGCTCTGGTCTATACGAGACACATTTAGAACACATGTAGTTAGTGCTCTGGTCAATAGGAGACACATTTAAAACACAAACAGTTAGTGCTCTGGGCTATAGGAGACATTTAAAACACAACCAGTTAGTGCTCTGGTCTATAGGAGACACATTTAAAACACATGCAGTTAGTGCTCTGGTCTATAGCAGACACATTTAGAACACATGTAGTTAGTGCTCTGGTCTATAGGAGACACATTTAAAACACAAACAGTTAGTGCTAAGGGCTGTAGGAGACATTTAAAATGCAACCAGTTAGTGCTCTGGTCTATAGGAAATACATTTAGAACACATGTAGTTAGTGCTCTGGTCTGTAGGAGACACATTTACAGCACATGTAGTTAGTGCTCTTGTCTATAGGAGACACATTTAAAACACAAACAGTACTCTGAGCTATAGGAGACAGATTTAGAACACATGACGTTAGTGCTCTGGTCTATAGGAGACACATTTAAAACACAAGCAGTTATAGTTCTGGTCTATAGGAGACAGATTTAGAACACATGTAGTTAGTGCTCTGGTCTGTAGGAAACACATTTAAAACACATGCAGATAATGCTCTGGTCTATAGGAGATACATTTAAAACACATGCAGTTAGTGCTCTGGTCTATAGGAGACACATTTAGAACACATGTAGTTAGTGCTCTGGTCTATAGGAGACACATTTAAAACACAAACAGTTAGTGCTCTGGGCTATAGGAGACATTTAAAACACAACCAGTTAGTGCTCTGGTCTATATGAGACACATTTAAAACACAACCAGTTAGTGCTCTCATCAACAGCAGACACATTTAAAACACATGCAGTTAGTGCTCTTGTGTATGGGAGACACATTTAAAACACATGCAGTTAGTGCTCTGGTCTATAGCAAACACATTGAAAACACATGCAGTTAGAGCTCTAGTATATATGAGACACATTTAAAACACATGCAGTTAGTGCTGTGATATACAGGAGACACATTTAAAACAGATGCAGTTTATGCTGCCATCTATATGAGACACATTTAAACACATGCAGTTACTGCTTTGGTCTATAGGAGACATTTAAAACACATGCAGTTAGTGCTGTGGTCTTTAGGAGACACATTTAAAACACAAGCAGTTAGAGCTCTGGTCTATAGTAAACACATTTAAAATGCATGCAGTTAGTGTTCTGGTCTATATGACACACATTTAAAACAGATGCAGTTAATGCTCTGGGCTATAGGAGACACATTTAAAACTCATGCAGTTAGTTCACTTGTATAATGGAGACACATTTAAAACAGATGCAGTTAGTGCTCTGGTCTATAGCAAACACATTTAAAACACATGCAGTTAGAGCTCTGGCCTTTTGGAGACACATTTATAACTCATGCTGTTAGTGCTGTGGTCTATAAGTGACACATTTAAACAACAAGCAGTTAGAGCTCTGGTATATAGGAGACACATTTAAAACACATGCATTTAAAATCCAAGCAGTTATAGCTTTGGTCTATAGGAGACAGATTTAGAACACATTTAGTTAGTGCTATGGTCTATAGGAGACACATTTAGAACACATGTAGTTAGTGCTCTGGTCTATAGGAGACACATTTAAAACACAAACAGTACTCTGGGCTGTAGGAGACAGATTTAAAACACATGACGTTAGTGCTCTGGTCTATAGGAGACACATTTAAAACACAAGCAGTTATAGCTCTAGTCTATTGGAGACAGATTTAAAACACATGCAGTTAGTGCTCTGGTCTATAGGAGACACATTTAAAACACATGCAGTTAGTGCTCTGGTCTATAGGAGACACATTTAAAACACATGCAGTTAGTGCTCTGGTCTATAGGAGACACATTTAAAACACATGTAGTTAGTGCTCTGGTCTATAGGAGACACATTTAGAACACATGTAGTTAGTGCTATGGTCTATAGGAGACACATTTAGAACACATGTAGTTAGTGCTCTGGTCTATAGGAGACACATTTACAACACATGTAGTTAGTGCTCTTGTCTATAGGAGACACATTTAAAACACAAACAGTACTCTGGGCTATAGGAGACAGATTTAGAACACATGACGTTAGTGCTCCGGTCTATAGGAGACACATTTAAAACACAAGCAGTTATAGTTCTGGTCTATAGGAGACAGATTTAGAACACATGTAGTTAGTGCTCTGGTCTATAGGAAACACATTTAAAACACATGCAGATAGTGCTCTGGTCTATAGGAGATACATTTAAAACACATGCAGTTAGTGCTCTGGTCTATAGGAGACACATTTAGAACACATGTAGTTAGTGCTCTGGTCTATAGGAGACACATTTAAAACACAAACAGTTAGTGCTCTGGGCTATAGGAGACATTTAAAACACAACCAGTTAGTGCTCTGGTCTATAGGAGACACATTTAAAACACAAACAGTTAGTGCTCTGGGCTATAGGAGACATTTAAAACACAACCAGTTAGTGCTCTCATCTACAGCAGACACATTTAAAACACATGAAGTTAGTGCTTTGGTCTATAGGACACACATTTCTAACACATACAGTTAGTGATCTTGTGAATAGGAGACACATTTAAAGCATATGCAGTAAGTGCTCTGGCCTATTGGAGACACATTTAGAACACATGCAGGTAGTGCTCTGGTCTATAGGAGACACATTTAAAACACACACAGTTAGTGCTCTGGTCCTTAGGAGACACATTGAAAACACATGCAGTATGTGCTCTGGTCTATAGGAGACACATGTAAAACACATGCTGTAAGTGCTCTGGCCTATTGAAGACACACTTAAAACACATGCAGTTAGTGCTCTGGTCTATAGGAGACAAATTTCAAACACATGCAGTTAGTGCTCTGGTCTATAGGAGACACATTTAAAGCACAAGCAGTTAGTGCTCTTGTGTATAGGAGAGACATTTAAAACAGATGCAGTTTGTGCTTTGGTCTATAGGAGACACATTTAAAAGACATGCAGTTAGTGCTCTGGTCTATAGGAGACACAAAACACATGCAGTTAGTGCTCTCGTGTATAAGAGACACATTTAAAACACATGCAGTTAGTGCTCAAATCTATAAGAGAAACATTTAAAACGTAGTTTGTGTACTTATGTATAGAAGACATTTAAAACACATGCAGTTAGTGCTCTGGTCTACAGCAGACAGAATTAAAACACAAGCAGTTAGTGCTCTTGTGTACAAGTGACACATTTAAAACAGATGCAGCTAGTGCTCTTGTCTTTAGGAGACAAATTTAAAACACATGCAGTTAGTGCTCTGGTCTACAGGATACATTTACAACACAAGCAGTTAGAGCTCTGGTCTATAGGATACATATATAGAAGACATGCAGTTAGTGCTCTGGTCTATAGGACACACATTTAAAACAGATGCAGTTAGTGCTCTGGGCTATAGGAGATACATTTAAAACCCATGCAGTTAGTGCTCTTGTATATAGGAGACACATTAAAAACACATGCAGTTAGTGCTCGTGTATAGGACACACATTTAAAACACATGCAGTTAGAGCTCTGGACTATTGGAGATACATTTAAAATACATGCTGTTAGTGCTCTGGTCTATAAGAGACACATTTAAACAACAAGCAGTTAGAGCTCTGGACTATAGTAGACACATTTAAAACACATGCAGATAGTGCTCTGGTCTATAGGAGACACATTTAGAACACATGCAGTTAGTGCTCTGGTTTATAGGAGACACATTTAAAACACAAACAGTTAGTGCTCTGGGCTATAGGAAACATTTAAAACACAACCAGTTAGTGCTCTCATCTACAGCAAACACATTTAAAACACATGAAGTTAGTGCTTTGGTCTATAGGACACATTTCTAACACATACAGTTAGAGACCTAGTGAATAGGAGACACATTTAAAGCATATGCAGTAAATGCTCTGGCCTATTGAAGACACACGTAAAACACATGCAGTTAGTGCTCTGGTCTATAGGAGACACATTTAAAGCACAAGCAGTTAGTGCTCTTGTGTATAGGAGAGACATTTAAAACAGATGCAGTTTGTGCTTTGGTCTATAGGAGACAGATTTAAAACACATGTAGTTAGTGGTCTGATCTATAGGAGGCACATTTAAGACACAAACAGTTAGTGCTATTGTATATAGCAAACACATTTAAAACACATGCAGTTAGTGCTCTGGTCTATAGGAGACACGAAACATGCAGTTAGTGCTCTCGTGTATAGGAGACACATTTAAAACACATGCAGTTAGTGCTCAAATCTATAAGAGAAAACTTTAAGACACATGCAGTTAGTGTTCTTATGTATTGAAAACATTAAAAACACATGCAGAATGTGCTCTGGTCTATAGGAAACACATTTAAAACACATGCAGATAGTGATCTCGTCTATAGGAGACACAATTAAAACACATGCAGTTAGTGCTCCGATCATTAGGAGACACATTTAAAACACAAGCTGTTAGTGTTCTGGTGTACAGGAGACACAGTTAAAACAGATTCAGTTAGTGCTGTTGTCTGTAGGAGACAAATTTAAAACACATGCAGTTAGTGATCTGGTCTATAGGAGACATTTAAAACACATGCAGTTAGTGCTCTGGTCTACAGGAGACAGAATTAAAACCCAAGCAGTTAGTGCTCAGGTCTATAGGAGACACATTTAAAACACAAGCAGTTAGTGTTCTTGTGTACAAGTGACACATTTAAAACAGATGCAGCTACTGCACTTGTCTTAGGAGACGAATTTAAAACACATGCAGTTAGTGGTCTGGTCTGTAGGATACATTTACAACACAAGCAGTTAGAGCTCTGGTCTATAGGACACACATTTAAAACAGATGCAGTTAGTGCTCTGGTCTATAGGAGACACATTTAAAACAGATGCAGTTAGTGCTCTGGGCTATAGGAGACAGATTTAAAACCCATGCAGTTAGTGCTCTTGTATATAGGAGACACATTAAAAACACATGCAGTTAGTGCTCTGGTCTATAGGACACACATTTAAAACACATGCAGTTAGAGCTCTGGACTATTGGAGACACATTTAAAACACATGCTGTTAGTTTTCTGGTCTATAACAGGCAAATTTAAACAACAAGCAGTTAGAGCTCTGGTCTATAGGAGACACATTTAAAGGACATGCAGTTAGTGCTCTGGTCTGTAGGAGACACATTTACAGCACATGCAATAAATGCGCTGGCCTACTGGAGACACATTTTAAACACATGCAGTTAGTGCTCTGGTCTATAAGAGACACATTTAAAACACATGCAGATAGTACTCTGGTCTATAAGAGACACATTTAAAGCACATGCTCTGGTCTATTGGAGACACATTTAAATCACATGCAGTTAGTGCTCTGGTCTATAAAAAACAAATTTAAAACACATGCAGTTAGTGCTCTCATGTATTGGAGACACATTTAATACACATGCAGTTAATGCTCTGGTCTATAGGAGACATATTTAAAACATATGCTGTTAGTGTTCTGGTATATAGGAGACACATTTAAAACACATGCAGTTAGTGTTCTTGTGTACAGGAGACACATTTAAAGCACATGCCATAAATGCTCTGACCTATTGGAGACACATTAAAAACACATGCAGTTAGTGCTCTGGTCTATAGGAGACACATTTAAAACACACAAAGTTAGTGCTCTGGTCTATAGGAGACACATTCAAAGAACATGCAGTTAGTACTATTGTGTATAGGAGACATTTAAAGCACATGCAGTTAATGCTCTGGTCTGTAGGAGACATTTAATACACATGGAGTTAATGCTCTGGTCTATAGGAGACACATTTAAAACACATACAGTTAGTGCTATGGTCTATAGGAGACACATTTAATACGCATGCATTTAGGGCTCTGGTCTATAGTAGACACATTTAAAACACATGCATTTAGTGCTGTGGTCTAAAGGAGGCACATTTAAAACACAAGCAGTTAGTGCTGTTGTCTATAGGAGACACATTTAAAACAGATGTTGTTAGTGGTCTGGTCAAAAGGAGACACATTTAAAATGCATGCAGTTAGTGCTCTAGTTTATTGGAGACATTTAAAATGCACACAGTTAGTGCTCTGATCTATGCCAATAGTAGACAAATTAAAAACACATGCAGTTAGTGTGCTGGCTCATAGGAGACACATTTAAAACACAAGCAGATAGTGCTCTGGTCTATAAGAGACACATTGAAAACACATGCAGTTAGAGGTCTGGTCTATAAGAGGCATTTAAAACACATGCAGTTAGAGGTCTGGTCTATAAGAGACACATTGAAAACACATGCAGTTAGAGGTCTGGTCTATAAGAGACACATTGAAAACACATGCAGTTAGAGGTCTGGTCTATAAGAGACACATTGAAAACACATGCAGTTAGAGGTCTGGTCTATAAGAGACACATTGAAAACACATGCAGTTAGAGGTCTGGTCTATAGGAGACACATTTAAAACACATGCAGATAGTGCTCTGGTCTATAGGAGACATTTAAAACACACGCAGTTTGTGGTCAGGTCAGACCTCCCAACCATCCCGAGTTACTCGTTTTTTACTGAGTTTTGGGGTCCCAAAGAAGGGGTGCCACGATTCCTGAGTGGCACCCCTTCAATTCCGATTTTTTAATCTATTTGTTTATATTCCGCACTTTTGTAGCTGATGTCATCACGTGCACGATGATGTCAGCTCCGTCAGCCTGTCGGAAATAAGCTCAGACGTGCGCGCGTTAATTTTAAAGCTCAGACATGCGCTCATTAATTTTAAGTGAGTCCTTTCATTTCAAGTTTTGGATTAAGTCTGTGCAGTCCTTGTCTTGGAGTTTAAGTCCGTTTGTTTCAAGTACTGCTAACTAAGCCTTGTAGCTAAGTTCGTTTCGGGTTGTGCCATGTCTGGGAGACTGCCGTTTAGCCATGCAGTTGGAGTTTTGCAGAATCCATCTGAGAGGTACCTTTTCTTAAATGTGTGTACAATGTCCTAATATAAGCAAAGATGAGTGGATGCACATGTTACTATATAATGACTAAGACAGTGCTTGCTCATACATTAAGCAAAATTAAAGTTTTATACACAGTGAATAATGAAGTACACAGTTTGACAGGCAGAAGTATTATACAGATATGACAAATGATTTATAACACAGTGGGCTAATATGTAAAAATTATTAAGAGAAGCACTGAAGGTAAAGTGAGTGATATAAATTTGCACAGTAAAAAATCATCTCATACAACATGAGAGCTAATCGGTAGCAATATTTTCATCTTTGAGAGATTTAATGGAATTGTTCGATATATGGATTTTTGGTTTTTTCATTTTTGAATTAGAGAATATGTCTATATTTAATTTTATGCATGCATGAAGCAATATTGTTGCTGTATGGTATCTGGACAGTACATTTTACGGATATTAGCCAGACTACGTGTCACTGCCTTAGGTGGAATTTGTCTTACATATCAGATGCTCCATCCTACATCCGATAGAGAACTAAATTGCAGATATCATATTGACATAATGTCAGGAAAATATACAGTTATACAAAATACAAAAAGTTGTCTGTTGAAAATTGCTCCTTAACGATGGCACAAATGAAATGTTTTAGCTATGTAGAGGCATTTTCTTTCCTATTAATAAACATTAGTGTGCTTGGTATTCTCATAGTCCTCCAACATGTACAACATATCACATGCGACAAAGCACCTTTGCTGCATGTCCCACCCTTAACATAAAGTTGCATAAACCACCCTGCACCTGAAACATGTCTGCAGCTGGTCATGGCAAAAATAAAAGTGTCTGCACCATACCTTTTATAGGCTTAGTCACAACATAACCATAAACTGGTTAAGGTATGAACAACAGACTTAAGCTTGTTTCTTTTCTTCTAGATTGTACTTTGCAAAGTTTTGGATTCATTGGCTATCATTTTTCTTAAACTAACAAGTGGGTTACATCTACCTGAACCTTTATTCTGATGTTATACTTTAAAATTGTGTGTGTGTTTACTCAGGCTCAAACCCTGTACCTTGGGTAGAGCATAAAATGAACCTTAAGTCCCTAGCCACCATGACTTGTGAGCTTGCACAGGTTTTTTGTGCTAAGAGTTGAGAGCTATGGTGAGACCTGAATTTGTAAGAGCCTAAAGTCCCTAGCCACCACCACTTGTGAGCTTTGTCCAGGTTTTTTGGGCTAAGAGGTTGAGAGTTATGGTGAGATGAGAAGTGAGAAATTAATTCACTAAATGATAGCCATTAAGTTTCAGACTTCCTACTTTTCAGAAAGCTGCTGATTTGACATAGTGGTATGTTGCTCTGACTATAGGGTCCTGGGTTTGAGACTTGCCAGTGAAATGCATGGTGGTAACACAACATTTTATTCTAGCAACTTTACAAAAATTATACAAGCAATGTTTAAAATGTGTCCCTGGTAAGTTCCTAGCCACCACCACTTGTAAGCTTTGTCTAGATTGTTTGTGCTAAGAGTTAAGAGCTGTGTGGGAAGTGAGAGCTGAACTTGTGTTCCCCCATTATTGGCTTTGTCCAGGTTTTTTGTGCTAAGAGGTTGACAGCTATGGTGAGAAGTGAGAAATTAATTCACTAAATGATAGCCATTAAGTTTCAGTCTTCCTATTTTCCAGGCTAGGGACTTTAGGTTCTTTCTACCCTGTACCCAAGGTACAGGGTTTGAGCCTGAGTACACAAACACACACACACACACACACACACACACACACACACACACACACACACACACACACACACACACACACACACACACACACACACAATTTTAAAGTATAACATCAGAATAAAGGTTCAGGTAGATGTAACCCACTTACTAGACTTTTCATGATGGAAATGTTCTGAATTGGACAGTTTTGTCATTATTGGTTCATGTATTTTGTTTCATTGCCTACAGTACAGCCTATTGGAAAAATGTTCACACGATAAATTTAAAATGTGCTGTCTAACAAGTGTGCTTTATTATACAAGGAATATAATTTAATAAAGTCAGGAAGGTGTATCAAAGAAAATAACACGTGTATGTTTCTTGTGTTGTGTGCAACGGGCCAAAGACTTAAAAACAGCCCAAGGTAATCTTTATCCACCACTGGCCATATGCATTTTCTTTGGATGTGGTGTGTGTGGGTTTCAATGCTGTTTCAATGAATGTGAGTTTCAAGGGCAGAGAAGTTTTAATGCCAAGTCTATTTTCATTGTGAGACAGTATTGCATTGTGAGACAGTATTGCTTTGTTTACCAGATGTCTATTGGTGTTTGTGCATTGTTGTGCTGTAAAATGTAAAAATAAAATACAAATAATCCATTGTAGAAGTAAAGCAGTATGCACACAGTGTTTATGGTAAATGGGGCGAAATAGCCAGGTAATGGGACATTGGAATGGTTGCAGGGGGACTCTGGTGCCGTGTTTTTGTCTGTTCTTCAGTTTGGTTTGAAAGTTGGTATCCCACAATACCATTGGAGTGGGTGGGGTTAAGTAATTATGTATGCAAATTAGAATTTAATCAGCGTACAGATGTGTACCTATTTTTCATGGGCCTTGTCCAGATTTTTGATGTTTCTAGGTTGAGAGGTATGGGTCAGGTCAATAGGAGGCACATTTAAAGCACACGCAGTAAGTGCTCTGGCTTACTGGAGAGACATTTAAAACATACGCAGTTAGTGCTCTGGTCTATAGGAGACACATTTAAAGAACATGCAGTTAGTACTCTCGTGTGTAGGAGACATTTAAAACACATGCAGTTAGTGCTCTCATGTATCGGAGACACATTTAATACACATGCAGTTAAGCGCTGGGCTATAGGAGACACATTTAAAACACATGCAGTTAGTGCTCTGGTCTATAGTAGACACATTTAAAATACATGCATTTAGTGCTGTGGTCTAAAGGAGACACATTTAAAACATGCAGTTAGTGCTCTGGTCTATAGGAGACACATGTAAAACACATGCATAAAGTGCTCTGGCCTACTGGAGAAACATTTAAAACACACAAAGTTAGTGCTCTGGTCTATAGGAGACACATTTAAAGAACATGCAGTTAGTGCTCTCATGTAAAGGAGACATTTAAAACACATGCAGTTAGTGCTCTGGTCTATAGGAGACACATTTAAAGCTCATGCAATAAGTGCTCTGGCCTATTGGAGACACATTTTAAACATGCAGCCAGTGCTCTGTTCTTTAGTAGACACATTTAAAACACATGCAGTTAGTGCTCTGGTCTATAGGAGACACATTTAATACACATGCAGTTAATGGTCTGTTCTATAGGAGACATATTTAAAACACATGCAGTTAGTGCTCTGGTCTATAGGAGACATTTAAAACACATGCAGTAAGTGCTCTGGTCTAGAGAAGGCACATTTTAAACACAAACAGTGCTCTGGACTATAGGAGACACATTTAAGACACATGCAGTTCATGCTCTGGTCTAGAGAAGGCACATTTAAAAAACATACAGATAGTGCTCCTGTATATAGTTGACACATTTAAAACCCAAGCAGTTAGTGCTCTAGTCTAATGGAGACACATTTAAAATACATGCAGTTATTGCCGTGGTATATTGGAGACATTTAGAACACATGCAGTTAGTGCTCTGATATATGCCTATAGTAAACACATTTAAAACACATGCAGTTAGTGCTCTGGTCTACAGGAGACATTTAAAACACATGCAGTTAGTCCACTGGTATATAGGACACACATTTAAAATACATGCAGTTAGTGCTCTGGTTTATAAGAAACACAGTTAAAACACAAGCAGTTAGTGCTCTGTTATGTAGGAAACACATTTAAAACATATGCAGTTATAGCTCTTGTGTTTAAAAGACACATTTAAAACGCATACAGTTTGTGCTCTTGTGTATAAGAGACACATTTAAAACAGATGCAGATAGTGCTCTAATCAATAAAAGACACGTTTGAAACACATGCAGTTAGTGTTCTTATGCATAGGACACACATTTAAAACAGATGCAGTTTGTGGTCAGGTCTATAGGAGGCACATTAAAAGCACATGCAGTAAGTGCTCTGGCTTAATGGAGACGCATTTAAAACACATGCAGTTAGCGCTCTGGTCTTTAGGAGACACATTTAAAATACATGCAGTTAGTGCTCTGGTTTATAGGAGACAAATTTAAACACTTGAAGTTAGTGCTCTGGTCTGAAAGAGACACATTTTAAACAAACATTTAGTGCTCTGGTCTATAGTAGACACATTTAAAACACAAGCAGTTAGACTCTTGTCTATAGGAGACACATTTAAAACACATGCAGTTAGTGCTCTGATCTGTAGGAGACCCATTTAATACACATGCAGTTAATGCTCTGGTCTATAGAAGACAAATTTAAAATACATGCAGTTAGTGCTCTGGTCTAAAAGAGACACATTTTAAACACAAACATTTAGTGCTCTGATCTGTAGGAGTCACATTTAAAACACATGCAGTTACTGCTCTGGTATATAGGAGACACATTTAAAACACATGCAGTTAGTGCTCTGGTCTATAGGAGACACATTTAAAACACATTCATTTAGTGCTCTGAGCTATAGGAGACACATTTAAAACACATGCAGTTAGCGCTCTGGTCTATAGGAGCCACATTTAAAGCACATGCAGTTAGTGCTCGATCTATAGGAAACACATTTAAGACACATGCAGCTAGTACTCTGGTCTATAGGAGAAACATTTAAAACACCAGCAGTTAGAGCTCTTGTCTATAGGAGACACATTTAAAGCACATGCAATTACTGCTCTGGTTTATAGGAGACACATTTAAAACACATGTAGTTAGTGCTCTGATCTACGTCTATAGCAGTCACATTAAAAACACATGCAGTTAGTGATCTGGTCTATAGGCGACACATTTAAAACACAAGCAGATTTGTGCTCTTCTCTATAGGAGACACATAAAACACATGCAGTTAGTGCTCTGGTCTATCGGAGACATTTAAAGCACAAGCAGTTAATGCTCATGTGTATAGGAGACACATATAAAAGAGATGCAGTTAGTGCTCTGGTCTATAGGAGACACATTGGAAGCACATGCAATTAGAGCTCTGGTCTATAGGAGACACATTTAAGACACATGCAGATAGTGCTCTGGTCTATAGGAGACATTTAAAACACATGCAATTAGTCCGCTGGTATATAGGACACACATTTAAAATACATGCACTTAGTGCTCTGGTTTATAGGAGACACATTTAAAACACATGCAGTTAGTGTTCTGGTCTGTAGGAAACACGTTTAAAACACAAGCATTTACAGCTCTTGTGTATAGGAGATACATTTAAAATACATGCAGTTTGTGCTCATGTATACAGGAAACATTCAAAACAGATGCAGTTAGTGCTCTAATCTGTAAGAGACACATTTAAAACACATGTAGTTAGCGGTCTTATCTATAGGACACACATTTAAAACACACATTTAAAATACCTGCAGTTTGTGATCTGGTCTACAGGAGACAAATTTAAAACACAAGCAGTCAGAGCTCTGGTCTATAGGAGACACATTTAAACACATGCATTTAGAGCTCTGGTCTACAGGAGATACATTTAAAATACATGAAGTTAGTGCTCTGGTCTAGAGGAAACACATTTAAAACACATGCAGTTTGTGCTCTGGTGTATAGGAGACACATTTAAGACACATGCAGTTAGTGATCTGGTCTATAACAGACACATTTTAAACACAAACATTTAGTGCTCTGGTCTATAGGAGGCACATTTAAAAAACATGCAGTTAGTGCTCTGGTCTATAGGAGACACATTTAAAACACATGCAGATAGTGCTCTGGTCTATAAGAGACACATTTTAAACACAAACATTTAGTGCTCTGGTCTATAGGAGACACATTTAAAAAACATGCAGTTAGTGCTCTGGTCTATAGGAGACACATTTCAAACACATGCAGTTAGTGTTCTTGTGTAGAGGAGACACATTTAAATCATGTGCATTTAGAGCTCTGGTCTATATGAGACACATTTAAAACACATGCAGTTAGTGCTCTGGTCTATAGTAGACACATTTCAAACACATGCAGTTAGTGTTCTTGTGTGCATTTAGAGCTCTGGTCTATATGAGACACATTTTAAACACATGCAGTTAGTACTCTGGTCTATAGAAGACACATTTAAAACACATGCAGATAGTGCTTTGGTATATAGGAGACACATTTAAAATACATGCAGTTAGTGCTCTGGTTTATAGGAGACACATTTAAAACACATGCAGTTTGTGCTCTTGTGTATAGGAGGCACATTTAAAACTGATGCACCTAGTGCTCTAATCTATAGGAGACACATTTAAAATGCATGCAGTTAGTGTTCTTATGTATAGGAGACAAATTTAAAACAAATGCAGTTTGTGCTCAGGTCTGTAGGAAACACATTTAAAGAACATGCAGAAAGTGCTCTGGCCTATTGGAGACACCTTTAAAACACATGCAGTTAGTGCTCTGGTCTATAGGAGACACAATTAAAACACATGCAGTTAGTGCTCTGGTCTATAGTTGACACATGTAAAACACATGAGGTTAGTGCTCTGGTCTCTGGGAGATACATTTAAAACACAAGCAGTTAGTGCTCTGGTCTTTAGGAGACACTTTTAAAACACAAACAGTCAGTTTTCTTATGTATAGAGACACATTTAAAACACATGCAGTTTGTAATCTGGTCTATAGGACACATTTAAAACACATGCAGTTAGGGCTCTGCTGTACAAGAGCCACATGTAAAATACATGCATTTAGTGCTCTAGTCTATAGGAGACACATTTAAAACACAGGGAGTTAGTGTTCTTGTGTATAGGAGATACATTTAAAACACATTTAGTTTGTGATCTGGTCTTTGAGAGACACATTTAAAACACATGCAGTTAGTGCTCTGGGGTATAGGAGACATTTAAAACATAAGCAGTTAGTGCTCTGGTCTACAGCAGACACATTTAATACACATGCAGTTAGTACTTTGGTCTATAGGACTCACATTTAAAACATGCAGTTAATGCTCTGATCTATAGAAGACACATTTAAAACACATGCAGTTAGTGCTCTGGTCTATAGGAGAAACATTTAAAACACATGCAGTAAGTGCTCTGGCCTATTGTAGACACATTTAAAACACACACAGTTAGTGTTTTGGTCTATAGGAGACACATTTAATGCACATGTAGTTAGTGCTCTGGTCTATAGGAGACACATTTAAAACACATGCAGTTAGTGCTCTGGTCTATAAGAGACACATTTTAAACACAAGCATTTAGTGCTCTGGTCTATAGGAGACACATTTAAAACACATGCAGTTAGTACTCTGGTCTATAGAAGACACATTTATAACACATGCAAATAGTGCTCTGGTATATAGGAGACACATTTAAAACACATGCAGTTAGTGCTCTGGTCTATAGGAGACACATTTAAAACACATGCAATTAGTCCTCTGGTCTAATGGAAACACATTTAAAACACATGCAGTTAGCCCTCTGGTCTATATGAGACACATTTAAAACACATGCAGTTAGTGCTGTGGTCTATAGGAGACACATTTAAAACACATGCAGTAAGTGCTCAGGTCTGTAGGAAACACATTTAAAAGACACGCAGTTAGTGCTCTAATCCATAGGAGATACATTTAAAACACAAACAGTTAGTGCTTTTGTCTGTGGGAGACACATTTAAAACACATGCAGTTAGTGCTCTGGTCTATATGAGACACATTTGAACACAAGCAGTTTGTGCTCTTGTCTATAGGAGACATTTAAAACACATGGAGTTAGTGCTCTGGTCTATAGGTGACACATTTAAAGCACAAGGAGTTAATGCTCATGTGCATAGGAGACACATTTAAAACAGATGTAGTTAGTGTTCTGGTCTATAGGAGAAACATTGAAAGCACATGCAGTTAGAGCTCTGGTCTATAGGAGACAGATTTAAAACACATGCAGATAGTGCTCTGGTCTTTAGGAGACACATTTAAAACGTATGCAGTTAGTGCTCTGGTCTATAGGAGACACATTGAAAGCACATGCAGTTAGAGCTCTGGTCTATAGGAGACAGATTTAAAACACATGCAGACAGTGCTCTGGTCTTTAGGAGACACATTTAAAACATATGCAGTTAGTGCTCTGATCTATAGGAGACACATTTAAAACACATGCAGTTAGTGCTCTGGTCTATAGGAGACATTTAAAACACATGCAGTTAGTCAGCTGGTATATAGGACACACCTTTAAAATACATGCAGTTAGTGCTCTGGTTTATAGGAGACACATTTAAAACACATGCAGTTTGTGCTCTTGTGTATAGGAGACACATTTAAAACAGATGCAGTTAGTGCTCTAATCTATAGGAGACACATTTAAAACACATGCAGTTAGTGTTCTTATGTATAGGAGACACATTTAAAACAAATGCAGTTTGTGCTCAGGTCTGTAAGAAACACATTTAAAGCACATGCAGAAAGTGCTCTGGCCTATTGGAGACACCTTTAAAACACATGCAGTTAATGCTCTGGTCTATAGGAGACACATTTAAAACACATGCAGTTAATGCTCTGGTCTATATGAGACACATTTAAAACACATGAAGTTAGTGCTCTGGTCTATAGGAGACACGTATAAAACACATGAAGTTAGTGCTCTGGTCTATAGGAGACACGTATAAAACACATGTAGTTAGTGCTCTGGTCTATAGGAGACACATTTAAAACACATGCAGTTAGTGCTCTGGTCTTTAGTAGACACTTTTAAAACACAAGCAGTCAGTTTTCTTATGTATAGGAGACACATTTAAAACACATGCAGTGTGTGCTCTGTTCTATATGAGACACATATAAAACAAATGCAGGTAACGCTCTGGTCTATAGGAGACACATTTAAAATATATGCAGTTAGTGCTCTGGTCTATAGGAGAAACATTTAAAACACATGCAGTAAGTGCTCTGGCCTATTGTAGACACATTTAAAACACACACAGTTAGTGTTTTGGTCTATAGGAGACACATTTAATGCACATGTAGTTAGTGCTCTGGTCTATAGGAGACACATTTAAAACATGCAGTTAATGCTCTGATCTATAGAAGACACATTTAAAACACATGCAGTTAGTGCTCTGGTCTATAGGAGAAACATTTAAAACACATGCAGTTAGTACTCTGGTCTATAGAAGACATATTTATAACACATGCAAATAGTGCTCTGGTATATAGGAGACACATTTAAAACACATGCAGTTAGTGCTGTGGTCTATAGGAGACACATTTAAAACACATGCAGTAAGTGCTCAGGTCTGTAGGAAACACATTTAAAAGACACGCAGTTAGTGCTCTAATCCATAGGAGATACATTTAAAACACAAACAGTTAGTGCTTTTGTCTGTGGGAGACACATTTAAAACACATGCAGTTAGTGCTCTGGTCTCCAGGAGACACATTTAAAATACATGCAGTTAGTGCTCTGGTATATTGGAGACATTTAAAACACATACAGTTAATGCTCTGATCTATGCCTATAGTAGACACATTAAAAACACATGCAGTTAGTGCTCTGGTCTATATGAGACACATTTAAAGCGCAAGCAGTTAATGCTCATGTGCATAGGAGACACATTTAAAACAGATGTAGTTAGTGCTCTGGTCTATAGGAGACACATTGAAAGCACATGCAGTTAGAGCTTTGGTCTATAGGAGACAGATTTAAAACACATGCAGATAGTGCTCTGGTCTTTAGGAGACACATTTAAAACATATGCAGTTAGTGCTCTGGTCTATAGGAGACACATTTAAAACACATGCAGTTAGTGCTCTGGTTTATAGGAGACATTTAAAACACATGCAGTTAGTGATCTGGTCTATGGGAGACATTTGAAACACATGCAGTTAGAGCTCTGGTCTACAGGGGACACAATTAAAACACATG
The DNA here is from genome assembly GCF_019279795.1 of Protopterus annectens. Classification (NCBI taxonomy): domain Eukaryota; kingdom Metazoa; phylum Chordata; order Ceratodontiformes; family Protopteridae; genus Protopterus; species Protopterus annectens. Next base: position 826,016,255 of record NC_056749.1, on the reverse strand, counting down.
CAGTTTGTGCTCTTGTGTATAGGAGACACATTTAAAACACATGCAGTTAGTCAGCTGGTATATAGGACACACCTTTAAAATACATGCAGTTAGTGCTCTGGTTTATAGGAGACACATTTAAAACACATGCAGTTTGTGCTCTTGTGTATAGGAGACACATTTAAAACACATGCAGTTAGTGTTCTTATGTATAGGAGACACATTTAAAACAAATGCAGTTTGTGCTCAGGTCTGTAAGAAACACATTTAAAGCACATGCAGAAAGTGCTCTGGCCTATTGGAGACACCTTTAAAACACATGCAGATAGTGCTCTGGTCTATAGGAGACACATTTAAAACACATGCAGTTAGTGCTCTGGTCTATAGGAGACACGTATAAAACACATGCAGTTAATGTTCTGGTCTATAGGAGACACATTTAAAACACATGCAGTTAGTGCTGTGGTCTATAGGAGACACGTATAAAACACATGCAGTTAATGCTCTGGTCTATAGGAGACACATTTAAAACACATGCTGTTAGTGCTCTGGTCTATAGGAGACACGTATAAAACACATGAAGTTAGTGCTCTGGTCTATAGGAGACACATTTAAAACACATGCAGTTAGTGCTCTGGTCTTTAGTAGACACTTTTAAACACAAGCAGTCAGTTTTCTTATGTATAGGAGACACATTTAAAACACATGCAGGTAACGCTCTGGTCTATAGGAGACACATTTAAAATATATGCAGTTAGTGCTCTGGTATATTGGAGACATTTAAAACACATGCAGTTAGTACTCTGGTCTATAGGACACATTTAAAACACATGCAGTTAGTGTTCTTGTGTATAAGAGATACATTTGAAACACATTTAGTTTGTGGTCTGGTCTTTGGGAGACACATTTAAAACACATGCAATTAGTGCTCTGGGGTATAGGAGACATTTAAAACATAAGCAGTTAGTGCTCTGGTCTACAGCAGACACATTTAATACACATTAAGTTAGTGCTTTGGTCTATAGGACACACATTTAAAACACACAGTTAATGCTCTGATCTACAGAAGACACATTTAAAACACATGCAGTTAGTGCTCTGGTCTATAGGAGGCACATTTAAAGCACATGCAGGAAGTGCTCTGGTCTGTAGGAGTCAACATTTAAAACACATGCAGTTAGTGCTTTGGTCTATACGAGACACATTTAAGACTCAAGCAGTTAGTGCTCTGGTGTATAGGAGACTGCAGACGTCTTCAGCTTTAGAATTTGAGTAAGTCTACAGTCTTAAGTGGACAAAAGTGGTAACTGTAGGTTTTATATATCTGTATCTTTACTAACAGAAAAACAATTGCTGTTCTAAGGCTTCGATGGTTTTGCACTTCGTGTCTATATCACTTCGATGAAATGGCAGAAGTTCGAACACCATATATTCAAACTTCTAACTTCAAAGTGCAAAACCATTGAAGGCTTAAAACAGCGATTTTTTTCCCAGGGAAAAGAATTGCTGTTCCAAGAAAACACACACACAACACAAGTACACCAAAATAAATAATCCACACATATACACGTCACAAAACCATACTTCTAACCCTACACTAAACCATAAATACACTACTATATAGCCACTTACCTTAACCCAAACCCTAACTCTAAGCTCCGTCACTATCACACACTCACCACACCCGCACCCTAACCCAAGGTCTGTCACAATCGCACACTCACCTCACCTGCGCCCTAACCCTAACTCACCTAACCCGCATCCTAACCCTAACATCCGCACAATCGCACACTTACCTGAACTCAACCTGTAACTTTCCACCACAGTGCTGACAATAGTGAAGCCACAGAAACGACCAACTGAATTCTTTCCCTAGGGAAAAATTTGGTGTTCTGCAGCTTTGCTATTTTCAGCGTTCGCTGTTTTGGGTTTGATATTAGAACATTCAATGTTTTCAAACATCGATGTTCTAATATAGACCTCTACGAACAAGGCATGTACTTTATTAACATCATGTGTATGCTACAAACAAGGCATGTACCTTGTTAACCTCATGTGTATACTACAAACAAGGCATGCACCTTGTTAACCTCATGTATGTGCTACAAACAAGGTATGTACTTTGTTAACCTCATGTGCATGCTACAAACAAGGCATGCACCTTGTTAACCTTATGTGTATGCTACAAACAAGGCATGTACCTCTCTAACCTCATGTGTATGCTACAAACAAGGCATGTACCTTGTTTATGCTACAAACAAGGCATGTACCTCTCTAACCTCATGTGTATGCTACAAACAAGACATGTACATTGTTAACCTCATGGGTATGCTACAAACAAGGCATGTACCTTGTTAACTTCATGTGTATGCTACAAACAAAGCATGTGCCTTGTTAACCCCGTGTGTATGCTACAAACAAGGTATGTACCTCTCTAACCTGATGTGTATGCCACAAACAAGGCATGTACCTCTCTAAACTCATGTGTATGCTATAAACAAGGCATTTACTTCTCTAACCTCATGTGTATGCTACAAACAAGGCATGTACCTCTCTAATTCCCATGTGTATGCTACAAACAAGGCATGTACCACTCTAATCTCATGTGTATGCTACAAACAAGGCATGTACTTCTCTAACCTCATGTGTATGCTACAAACAAGGCATGTACCGCTCTAATCCCATGTGTATGTTACAAACAAGGCATGTACTTCTCTAACCTCATGTGTATGCTACAAACAAGGCATGTACCACTCTAATCCCATGTGTATGCTACAAACAAGGCATGTACCTCTCTAACCCCATGTGTATGCTACAAACAAGGCATGTACCTTGCCAACCCCATGAGTATGTTACAAACAAGGCATGTACCTTGTTAATCTTATGTGTATGCTACAAAGAAGGCATGTACCTCTCTAACCTAATGTGTATGCTACAAACAAGGCATGTACCTCTCTAACCTCATGTGTATGCTACAAACAAGGCATGTACATCTCTAACCTCATGTGTATGCTACAAACAAGGCATGTACTTCTCTAACCTTATGTATATGCTACAAACAAGGCATGTGTCTCTCTAACCTCATGTGTATGCTACAAACAAGGCATGTACTTCTCTAACCTCATGTGTATGCTACAAACAAGGCATGTACTTCTCTAACCTCATGTATATGCTACAAACAAGGCATGTACCTCTCTAACCTCATGTGTATGCTACAAACAAGGCATGTACTTCTCTAACCTCATGTGTATGCTACAAACAAGGCATGTACCTCTCTAACCTCATGTGTATGCTACAAACAAGGCATGTACCTCTCTAACCTCATGTGTATGCTACAAACAAGGCATGTACCTCTCTAACCTCATGTGTATGCTACACATAAGGCATGTACTTCTCTAACCTCATGTGTCTGCTTCAAAAGATGTTTTTTCAGGTTAATAGTAGCAGGAAAGTGATCAATGCTGAGAGATACAATGTAACGATGTAAGTCTGTCACACAATATTCCTATAGTGCTGAAGATGAGTTGCAGATAGCAGAAGGCCTAGAATGCCCTATTGTTCCTATACAGCATTACGTTTATAACCAGGGGTCATAGGGTCATGATTGAGATGTTGCAAGAAGTAAACAAATACATCACATAAGAATTTAGAGCCGGACAACAAAAGTAAACAAGCCACTTTCCTAAAGTCAGGAGTGAGATTATGTGATAGCAAAACCAATGAAAAAGCAGAAAGGTAAGATCCCATGTAGTCAATAATGAAAAAAATGTTTGAGAGTGCAAGAAAAGAAAAAGTACCAACTAGCAATAAAAGGCAATATCACAAAGGGATTAGCAAAAGGAAAAAACTAAATAGGGCAAACAGAAGTATGACTGTCCAGATTAACTGAGGACTACACTTTGGAAAGAACAGTTATAGCAGACAGTAGGGGAGACATAGCTATATTAATGACAGGTTAAAGGAAAGAGAACAAGGCAGTTAAATGCACACAAGCCAAGCAGCAGTATAGCTTCAATTTGATATAAAAATATGGGCAACAATACAAAATGAAGATAAAAATAAAAACACATTCTGAAATTTAGAAAAAAATAAATGATCTAAAGAAAAACAATTCTTTTTTCACATGTTATAGTGGTGAGTAATTGAAATTAAGAAGGGATGAAAGAGAGGTAGTGATTAGGGGATAAGGAGAATGAAGATGTATAAAATCATTAAGGTAGACATTGTAGAAGCAGACACATAGATCTGTAGTCGACCCTTGGGATGGAATGAATATAGGCTATCTGGGACTGTAATAATAATAATAACAATATTAATAATGACACCCATTTAATGACAAGGTAGGACCAATGGGCACACAGCCTGGTTACGTGATTTGCTCAAGGTTACACAATGAGCAAATTAAGGTATCAAACCCTACACTACAGGAACTATGGCTCACAGCCCTATCACCCTCTTTGCTACCTGCCAGATTACAGTAAAGCAAATTTGTTATAGAACGCTTCAAAAATCTGTGAGAACTTAACTTGCACTTGTGTCATACATCAAGACTTAATTGCAAATGTAGGCAGATGGAGAGATATCCACAGACATAAATATGTGGCAGTGTGTGTGTGTGTGTGTGTGTGTGTGTGTGTGTGTGTGTGTGTGTGTGTGTGTGTGTGTGTATATATATATATATATATATATATATATATATATATATATATATATATATACAGGGACAGAAAGAGAGTGAGAAAGAGTGATACTTGAGGGCTCATATTAGTTTATTGTTGGTAGGTTATAGATATAAAGTCACTGTAATATAGCATAGTACTGCTTTATTGAAGTTAAATCACAGTTTTGTTCAGTGATGTAATGGTTTAAAATTGTTGCAGGTCAGTATAAAACTACTTATGACTGTTACTGAAAAACAAAGTAATTGTGGTTGTAAGTAGCATGGCTGGTCAGTCTGCTGAATGTAAGTTTCTGTGCTTGAAGTAATAATACTAACGGAGATTGTGGTGTAAAATATAATTCAGAAGGCAAACATTATATGTGGCAGACGTACACTTCAGAAATAATTTGTTTATTCATTTTTTATTTGTCCTTTGGTAACCAGGAAAGTTCAACTGATGCAATGACCCATTTTCAGTGGAGGCCAAGGGAGAAAAGCTCCACAGGAGATTAAAAAATATTTCAACGGTAGTTGACAAGTAATACTATACAATGGAAGAAAGTCCCACAACAAGATTAAATATTTTATAAAGAACTGGGGAGAAAGGCTCTACAAAAGCACATAAAAATTGTATAACAGCTGATAAGAAATTACAAGGGGAGAAAATCCCACAGCAGATAAAACACTTTTAAATGCATTTTGGTGTGCCTTGTTTACAGGGGATAAGAGCTCCCACGACAGATTGAAATACATTTGCAGAATATTGTTAGCAGAATGTGTGATCAAGAATACAATAAGGACTGCAAGTAGCTAGAGACTTTACAGAAGTAGATAGCCTATGTTGAGTAAAATAATAGTCAAAATATTGACTATAATTCTAATAATATACAGAGATGTGAAACAATAGAGAATTCTGATGTTAAGACAGAGTAATAGAATGAGATGAGGAGGAGTAATGTGCAAGAAGGGAACTTAAGAAGGAGCGACAGACAAAAATGTTATAGAAGGACACTGAGAGGAAATAAATAGCAGTGACTGTCGGCCACTAAGATGAAAAGGTAGAACAGCATACATTAGTAATTTAGTATCATTAAGATGAGATGTTTTGAAGTTAGGCCATTATTACATGCTAAGACAAGGAGGCGGTAGTGACAGAGTGAGAAAGGCATAGTTATGGTAAACAGGTCATCATGCACCTTTTTTGAGGATTGTGCCGGGACAGTTTCAGATGTCAGATAGATATTTTTTAGATTGGTCTTGAACTGTGATGGTTGCTAGTATGTTTAAGAGATAAGGGACAAGAGTTCCAGCAATGGGCTATGCAGCTGGAACAGACAGAGGTTCTTACTCACAGGTGTAATTTTAAGGTAGTGAGGAGCATTTTGTTTTTTGATCAAAATGGCCCAGCAGGGTGTATGTGTACAATATGTCTAGTATGTTGGACTAGGAGTAGTTAGGTTCAAGTGAGTTGCTTGGGTAATTCAAGCCAATCAAGCTGTTTTAGGGCTAAGCAGTGATGGGTTCTGTTTGATGAGTTAATGGCAAATTTTGCTATTTTTATTGTGGCACTGGTATAGTTTATTTTGGTTGGAAGTTTGAAGGTTAATAATCCCCCTGAGGAATATATGAACCAGAAAACATGTCATGTAATATTTCAGTATGCAAATTGTTTTGAAATTAATAGCAAGGTCTGCAGAATGGTGCTACCATTCTGCAAATACATATGTGCAGTGACATATTAGTAAGTATATGTGATGTCATTACTCACTTTAATGTGGGGAAGAGGAGTGTGAAACCTTGCTGTAAGAAAAAATAAAAAAGGGATGATGCAAGACCAAAAACAGAAAATCCAAAAATTCTTTAATAACCACAAAGTTACAATTCTTTGATAACGCAAAACAAAAGTTAAGCACTTTCGTTTGGATACTTCAAAGCTTCATCATCATCCCTTTTTCATTTTTGCTGCAATTGTTGGATTTTTTATTCCTTAAGCTTCCTGTAATATCTTAGTAATGCTGTTGTATCCATAGGACTGTTGTGTAATAATAATAATGCATTGGTGGCATTTGAAGGTGTGCTCCTTCTATATGACTGAAACGACTGTTCAATGTATGGTTTCCTAGGTTCATAAATAAATAGTAAGCAATTAATTCATTGGCCATTTACATCTAATCACCTCTCACAAATTGAATCATTATGAGTAAGTAAAAAGTGGGCTTTGGTAAGCAAATTGTAGTTGCTGCATTGCCTCAAAATACCAAGTGCTAAATGGTTGACTTCAAATGGGGCAAGAGCCAACTGTGATTCTGTATCAATCAATAGAAATGAACAGATACAAGCAAATGGGGTAGATTACATCCTAATCTTAAACTGCATTTAGACCTATTTGCTAGAACTGATATAACAATAGAAAGGTATAATGGGTTGGACTAAAATAAAGGTTACAATATCAGGCAGTGTACAGTAAAAGTAAGGCACAATAACTATCAATGTTGGGGCTCAGCATGTACTGGTAACTTCATTAATGATAACAAGTGCAAAAGGTCAGACAGGGAGCTTCAAATGAAATAAGCATATACAGATAACTTAGCATCAGTACTTACAACTGCAGCTGTAGTATCACAGATAATATATATTCTCAACAGAAAGTACAAGAATGCTAAAGAAAGTAAGCTGGATGCATTCACAACAACAACCTCTAGTGAAGGATCAGTAAATCACTAGCCAACATTTTATAATGAACCATAATGAGTGACATTCAATAATAGCAAAGAGCCATGCAGCGATCAGCTGACCCTTTGATGCAGCAAAAAGCCATGCAGCGATCAGCTGACCCTTTGATGCAGCAAAGAGCCATGCAGCGATCAGCTGACCCTTTGATGCAGCAAAGAGCCATGCAGCGATCAGCTGACCCTTTGATGTAACAAAGAGCCATGCAGCGTTCAGCTGACCCTTTGTTGCAGCAAAGAGCCATGCAGTGATCAGCTGACCCTTTGATGCAGCAAAGAGCCATGCAGCGATCAGCTGACCCTTTGATGTAACAAAGAGCCATGCAGTGATCAGCTGACCCTTTGATGCAGCAAAGAGCCATGCAGCGATCAGCTGACCCTTTGATGTAACAAAGAGCCATGCAGCGATCAGCTGACCCTTTGATGCAGCAAAGAGCCATGCAGCGATCAGCTGACCCTTTGATGCAGCAAAGAGCCATGCAGTGATCAGCTGATCTTCTGATGTAACAAAGAGCCATGCAGCAATCAGCTGACCCGTTGATGTAACAAAGAGCCATGCAGCGATCAGCTGACCCTTTGATGCAGAGTAACTAACTCTGAGCCACAACACAGAAGAGCAAGAAGCAATAATGCAGTCTCTAAGCACAAATGCTGAAAACAGTAATAAGCATTAGTGCAACTGCTAACTTGACTTTAGCTGGTCAGTACAACTGGACAGTGGCGCAAATGTTAACTGCTAACCGGTGTAGCTAATAACAGTGTGACCAATGCCAGCAGTATTGTGTGACTTGTGAATGATTAGCTGCCAGCTGTTATTAACGAGGACACTGCCTGCCTCGAAAAGATTAACAGTGTAACAATAGTAGTATGTTTTTAGTTTTGTTTTTAACTAATATCAACCAGCAAAAAGTGCACCAATAATTATTTTAGCTTGATTTTTACCTTAACTAGTAGCAAAGAGCAAAATTACATTAGTGATGTAAAAGAAGATAAAGTCATTGCTTATGAAATCAAATATGCACTTTCTTTTCCTCTGAGCAAGAAAGAAGAAGCATCCCTGAAGCTAGACCAATCACATGACAAGCAGTTTAATTTACTTAAGGAGACTGCTTTGCTGTTACACAACTGGCTATGCCACACAGCACATATGTTCAGTTCCTAGTTGTTGTAAGAACGTGACTGGAATCACATTTCTCTCATTCAGTGGTTGTGATTATGGCAGGTACCTGCTCTATAGTATAGAGTACTGAGCTATGCAGGTGTTCTTCTTTAATACATTACCAAAAATCTACAAAAAATAAAAAAATCATCCAAGTTAAGGATTCTATAACAGCCATCTGCAGTATTAGCCAGAAAAGAGATGGGAATTCTCCTCTCAAGAACCAGTAATCTATTTCACGTAGACAAATATCACAAAGCAGGTCCCAGTAAAACTGTGGGCATCCAGGTGTGATCCAAATTTCTTTAAGGGCTTCACTGTGATCTTGTTTCTCTCTTTCATCAGTGCATCAGGTTGTAGCAGGTAGTGACTTTCATCAGTGCATCAAGTTGTAGCAGGCAGTGACTTTAATCAGTGCATCAGGGTGTAGCAGGTAGTGACTTTCATCAGTGCATCAGGGTGTAGCAGGTAGTGACTTTCATCAATGCATCAGGGTGTAGCAGGTAGTGACTTTCATCAGTGCATCAGGGTGTAGCAGGTAGTGACTTTCATCAGTGCATCGGGATGTAGCAGGTAGTGCCTTTCATCAGTGCATCAGGTTGTAGGAGGTAGTGACTTTCATCAGTGCATCAAGTTGTAGCAGGTAGTGACTTTCATCAGTGCATCAGTTTGTAGCAGGTAGTGACTTTCATCAGTGCATCAAGTTGTAGCAGGTAGTGACTTTCATCAGTGCATCAGGGTGTAGCAGGTAGTGACTTTCATCAGTGCATCAAGTTGTAGCAGGTAGTGACTTTCATCAGTGCATCAGTTTGTAGCAGGTAGTGACTTTCATCAGTGCATCAGGGTGTAGCAGGTAGTGACTTTCATCAGTGCATCAAGTTGTAGCAGGTAGTGACTTTCATCAGTGCATCAGTTTGTAGCAGGTAGTGACTTTCATCAGTGCATCAGGTTGTAGCAGGTAGTGACTTTCATCAGTGCATCAGGTTGTAGCAGGTAGTGACTTTCATCAGTGCATCAGGGTGTAGCAGGTAGTGACTTTCATCAGTGCATCAGGGTGTAGCAGGTAGTGACTTTCATCAGTGCATCAAGTTGTAGCAGGCAGTGACTTTAATCAGTGCATCAGGGTGTAGCAGGTAGTGACTTTCATCAATGCATCAGGGTGTAGCAGGTAGTGACTTTCATCAGTGCATCAGGGTGTAGCAGGTAGTGACTTTCATCAGTGCATCAGGTTGTAGGAGGTAGTGACTTTCATCAGTGCATCAGGTTGTAGCAGGTAGTGACTTTCATCAGTGCATCAGGGTGTAGCAGGTAGTGACTTTCATCAATGCATCAGGGTGTAGCAGGTAGTGACTTTCATCAGTGCATCAGGGTGTAGCAGGTAGTGACTTTCATCAGTGCATCGGGATGTAGCAGGTAGTGCCTTTCATCAGTGCATCAGGTTGTAGGAGGTAGTGACTTTCATCAGTGCATCAAGTTGTAGCAGGCAGTGACTTTAATCAGTGCATCAGGGTGTAGCAGGTAGTGACTTTCATCAATGCATCAGGGTGTAGCAGGTAGTGCCTTTCATCAGTGCATCAGGTTGTAGGAGGTAGTGACTTTCATCAGTGCATCAAGTTGTAGCAGGTAGTGACTTTCATCAGTGCATCAGGGTGTAGCAGGTAGTGCCATTCATCAGTGCATCAAGTTGTAGCAGGTAGTGACTTTCATTGGTGCATCAGGTTGTATCAGGAAGTGCCTTTCATCAGTGCATCAAGTTGTAGCAGGTAGTGACTTTCATCAGTGCATCAGGTTGTAGCAGGTAGTTACTTTTCATCAGTGCATCAGGGTGTAGCAGGTAGTGACTTTCATCAGTGCATCAGGTTGTAGCAGGTAGTGACTTTCATCAGTGCATCAGGTTGTAGCAGGTAGTGCCTTTCATCAGTGCATCAAGTTGTAGCAGGTAGTGACTTTCATCAGTGCATCAGGTTGTAGCAGGTAGTTACTTTCATCAGTGCATCAGGGTGTAGCAGGTAGTGACTTTCATCAGTGCATCAGGTTGTAGCAGGTAGTTACTTTCATCAGTGCATCAGGGTGTAGCAGGTAGTGACTTTCATCAGTGCATCAGGTTGTAGCAGGTAGTGCCTTTCATCAGTGCATCAGGTTGTAGCAGGTAGTGACTTTCATCAGTGCATCAGGTTGTAGCAGGTAGTTACTTTCATCAGTGCATCAGGGTGTAGCAGGTAGTGACTTTCATCAGTGCTTCAGGTTGTAGCAGGTAGTGGCTCAATAGTATAGATCACAGAGCAACATAACTGTTCTCTTTTAATTTGCTATTAAAAGTCCACCAAATGTTGCAGTAGTCAATCATTTTAAATCACTGGTAAGTGACATCTTTACTAGTACCAACCACTGAAAAGCTAGTAGCTACCGTTATTCTCTCAAGGAGCAGTAAAACTGATCCACACAGCTAAATACCTAAAGCAGGTTAGATTTCCAGGTCAAATCCCATCATTGTGAGGGTTTGATTGAAGTCTTTTTTCCTTCTCTTTCGACATTACAGTGGAGAGTGTCAGGAAGCAGCTACTGTATGTATGTTTTAAGTGCAATGTCGATGTTTTGTGCAATGTTTTATGATAGTGTTTTCAGGTATTTTGGACATATCAATCTACTGTATGCTGAATGTGTCATTTGTAATCATGAGTGTCAATGCAATCAGAAATGATGGTGGTAATTTGACCCCCCCCCCCCCCGCACACATACACATACATAATTTTTTCTTTCAGGAACTCTTAGAAATGTGTATTGCTGTGTGTTTTCTCAATGTCACAAACATGTTGAATTTGAATGGGTATATATATATATATATATATATATATATATATATATATATATATATATATATATATATATATATATATATATATATATATATATATATATATATATATATATATGTTGGAAAGGTTTGTGAATGGCAAAAAGCACCGGGATTTTGGAAATAAAGCTGATGAGAAATGTAACAGAATTGTGATGACAGTTCAAGTGAAGTCAGCTGAATAATTGAGGAAAAATACCCTGCATCATTATGCTTCGGAAATGACTGTCTTAAAATACAGGTTTGAAGGATTATGCAGCCGAGCTGTTAAGTAGGGATGAATCCTGTGAAACTATGCAGGAATTCATTGATAATCACCACCCCACATGGTCTCAAGCTTTGCCTCCTATATCCTGTGCATTTGAAAGGATTCATAGTTCTGTACTGCTAAACTTAAGTTTAAGCCTGTTCTATGTGCATGGCAATGCAAAGATAACTAGCCTTTAAGTTCTTGGTTATTTGTTCATCAATAACTCAGGGCTGATGTGAGTGATGCCTAACTCATAACTGCAGATTGTAACAGCTGAAAATAATTGTCTGACTTGTTCCTTCTCATCACCTGGCTTTGTAATGGAATATTCATCACAAAAGACTAATTTAATGTGGCAGCTGTACTCCATTCACTCTTTTGTAATCAGTGTTTTGGATTGTAAGAGTGTTCCTCTTCTGTATTGTCTCATGATGACCTGTACATTAGCAGTATATAATTTAGTGTGGGACAAAATATCCATGTAGTTTGTCAGCTATGATTTACTTGCTTTACTCGATTCAGTCTGATTTTAAACTCACTGTTATGACTATCAAAAGTATACAAAGAAACGTTCTGAGGCCTAGAGCAAGGTTTTTAGATGAAAGTCCAAAAACATTAATTGGCCCTCTTGTTTTCCCATGACATGAACTTCAACAATGCTATAACTTTCTGCTCTTGATTTCCTGACAGCTAATGAATAAATTGCATGTTTTGTGTTCAGGGAATACTTAGGCTTCTACAGCATCTGATTTTTATAACATTTTTGAAGATACATATATACTTCAGAGACATCACAAGTAGAGAATACAAGCATGTCGCTTGTCTTGTCTGGCACCTTCTACAGCGTCTGATTTTTATAACATTTTTGAAGATACGTATATACTTCAGAGACATCACAAGTACAGAATACAAGCATGTCACTTGTCTTGTCTGGCACCTATATTTCTTTACAGTTTCATGAATGTGCCTGAACTGGTTTAGAGAGGATTGTCATGAACAGAATTATTCTGAGACATAGCAATGGTTTATTAGGTGCCTATTATAGAGAAGGGCCATTGACTTGTATTTTATATTTTTCTTTTTGAAAGGTGAGAAGAACAGGGTTGATTATATGACAGAATGACCAAAAGCTGCAGACCCACTGTCTCCCAAATGCCCTTCTTTCATTCATAGGTAGAGTTATTTGAGGAGAGTTTTAGATGAGAAGGCTTATAATATTATTGATCGTCTCAAGTCTTCAACGTATATTATGAAAATGTGATGGCTGCATTCATTTCTAGTATCTGTTGAATGCACAGCGAATACACAGATTTTTTTCAAACAATTCAAAATTTCTTTGGAATAAGATTAAATTTCTACGTGCTGTATTAATAAATACATTTGCTTTGAAGTTTTGTTGATTTGCATTTCTTTTTCGTGCTGTGTGACTACTTTGATCTTCATGACAATGGAAACAGATTTCTGTTTGGTTGTTTATATGTCACTGAAATGTCCCTAAATACACTTGCATTAAACGTACAATGAGAAAGTGTTTTTGATGAAGTGTAGGAAGGAATGAGCGTTACAGTCTAAGCTTTATAAATCCAAACCATGTAGCTAAGTTTCTGTTCATGGATAAGGAAGTTTATACAGAAACACAGAGCGCAGCACAGCACCCATTTTCTAGTACAATTGCTCAGCATGACTGCTGTAATACTATGATGCCTGCAACAGATGTAGGGTTGCCACCTTTCATTGTGTCTAAAATCGGACCAGGGCCACACCTCTTGCATCTCTTGTAAACCCACCTATTTTCTCCCCTTGCCGTCCACGTTCCACCCATTTTGTGACATTTTTATGACATCAGCTGATTGGGAACACCCTCTTTTTCCATTTCTGATGCCTGTTTTCTGCCGATTGGTATAGTAAATCCACCAGTTTAACAAACTCTGGTAGTCTGTTTCTTTTTTGAAAAAGAATACCAGCATTTGTGCAGTGTTTTCTGGACTACTGGACAGTCAGTTTGATTTCCAGATAGTCTAAAAAAAAATAGAGAGGTGGCAACTCTAAACAGGTGGCACTAAAGCACTCTTCTACATATGCTACAAGAAAATGTTGCAGCCAATGGGAGTGGGTAATGTATATTATCCATGCTCTGTGTCCCAAAGCCTTATTCTGGCATCAAGACAGAAGAGCAGAGTGAGTCAGAGACAAAAACTACCACAGTATCTGTAGTAGCGGAATGAAGACCAAATGTGCTATTTTATCATGATCATCCACTGTTGTCTGTGGCATTGTGCAGCACTGATTGCTACAACAACTAAGAACTGATAGGCTATGTGCATGTGCATATGTGTGTGGTGTGTGTGTGTGTGTGTGTGTGTGTGTGTGTGTGTGTGTGTGTGTGTGTGTGTGTGTGTGTGCGCATGCACGTGAGAGTGTGTGTGTGTGTGTGTGTGTGTGTGTGAGTGTGTGTGTGTGTGTGTGTGTGTGTGTGCATGTGTCTCTGTGTCTGTAGGGCCATGATTATGACTTTATTAGTTTACATGCCATGTATTTAAACTTATTGAAAACGCCCACCATCCAACCCAACCCAATGCATGGATGACTTTAATTACCCCACTATTAACTGGGAATCCTATATGACACCAAAAGTACATGCACAGAGATTCCTGAATTGTATAAACATAAAACCCCTGGACTAGACTGTCAATACACCAATCAGGGGTGCAACCATGCCAGAGCTATACTACTCAGAGACAGCTCCACGTGGTCCTGCAGAGTGGTCCTAGCTACAGAGAACTGAGAAAAGTGACTACTTTCCTGATTTAAGTATTTTTTCTATTTTTTTACTTGGAATACCTTCTCTTGCTTATTTTTAACAAGCTTATACTGTTTTTTTAACTGTTTGCTGCATTATATAGTATCTGCACTTAAAATTTTACCTGGTCGAAAATTGGTCGAAAATCTGTTGTTTGTTTAATTTAACTGTTGAGGCTGCCCACTAAAGTGTGCTAGCCTGTGTAACTGATTTATCACTGCCTACTGTATTTCTGTGTGCTTTCTATCTGAAAAACAAAAAAAACAAAAAAAATAATCCTTTTTTTCCCGCCTCTCCTCGACTAGTTTAGACCAGTTTACAGGCTCTGCTGTATTCTGGGCTGTGGTGTAGTTCCTGTGTTGTCCATTACCTTACTTGGATAGAGGGAAGTTTCTTTGCTCAACAGTGGGAGTGGTGAGCCTTGAGCAGCCTATCTGTCCCTGAAGGAGTGACCTCAGCACAAGAGCTGTAGGAATTGGTTGTTTTGGACCATTTCTAGCTCTTTTCAAGTTCCCTGTTTAAAATCCACCTCAGAGCGTTTTTTTCTGGCTATACTACTCAGAGACAGCTCCACGTGGTCCTGGAGAGTGGTCCTAGCTACAGAGAACTGAGAAAAATGACTACTTTCCTGATTTAAGTATTTTTCCGTTTTTTTACTTGGAATACCTTCTCTTGCTTATTTTTAACAAGCTTATAGTGTTGTTTTAACTGTTTGCTGCATTATATAGTATCTGCACTTAAAATTTTACCTGGTCGAAAATTGGTCGAAAATCTGTTGTTTGTTTGTTTAATTTAACTGTTGAGGCTGCCCACTAAAGTGTGCTAGCCTGTGTAACTGATTTATCACTGCCTACTGTATTTCTGTGTGCTTTCTATCTGAAAAACAAAAAAAACAAAAAAATAATCCTTGTTTTCCCGCCTCTCCTCAACTAGTTTAGACCAGTTTACAGGCTCTGCTGTATTCTGGGCTGTGGTGTAGTTCCTGTGTTGTCCATTACCTTACTTGGATAGAAGGAAGTTTCTTTGCTCACCAGTGGAAGTGGGGAGCCTTGAGCAGCCTATCTGTCCCTGAAGGAGTGACCTCAGCACAAGAGCTGTAGTAATTGGTTGTTTTGGACCATTTCTAGCTCTTTTCAAGTTCCCTGGAGCCACCTATACTCAGCCAGAAGATATAGCAAATCTGCTGGCTGACAAATTTCAGCTCCAACTTTACCACTCTCTCCCCCTCAACCTTTGCTCAGGAAATACCATCAAACTCCCCTAGCTCTCACTAGGGAACATGTTCTTAATCCTCTCTCTAAGGCCAAGAATGCTGCATCAATGGGCCCAGGCAATATCCCAGGGTGCCTTCTAAACAGCATGAAACATGACCCATCAGGGCCTCTTGAATTACTATTTAACTGCAGCCTCCAAGCAGGCTTTGTGCCTCGTAAATGGAGAAACGCAACAGTCACTTCTCTGCACAAAGGTGGGCTATCTACAGACCCTTGAAACTGCAGACCCATAAGTCTCACTAGTCCCATATGCAAAGCCATGAAAAGAATTATCATAGAAATGATCAATAATGATATACTAAACCTCCAGACACTGGACCCAACCCAGTTTGGTTGTATTAAGGGCAGGTCATGCATACTCAATCTGGTGAACTTCTTTGAGAAGGTCACCAAAACAATGGATGAGGGCAAAATGGTTCTCACTGCCTACCTTGATCTGGCCAAGGCATTTGACACAATACCCCACTTGTGCATTGTTGACAAACTCACCAGGTTAGGTACAAACCTGTATATCAGCCGGTGAATAGCCAACTGGCTCACAGACAGGACCCAGGAACTTAGATTTGGGGGGTCCACCTCTAGAAAGAGGCCAGTCACAAGTGGAGTCCCTTAGGGATTGGTCCTTGTACTGCTCATTTTTGGCATTTGCTTCTCAGAAGTCACGGCCAGTGTCAATGGTCACTGGCTGACGAAATTTGCAGATGATGGCAAATTAGGAGCTGTCATTGAATCCCACACTGACACAAATGTTCTCCAGGAGGGGCTAACACAGATAAACAAGTGGTGTCAGAGCCATGGACTAAAACTAAATGCCAGCAAATGCATAACACTATCCTTCGGAAAGTCATCCACCCCTGGTTACTATTATAAGGACAATACACCCTTTGGAGTTGATGCAGTAGTCAAGGACTTAGAGACACAAATAAGCAGTAATCTATCCTTTGACCATCATTTGTCTACAGTACTGAAGAAATTATTCTATATTGTGCAACTTATAAACAAAGGTATGGCATCTAGATCCAAGGAAGTCATTGTTCCACTGTATTTGTCATTCATTGGAGTGCAATGCCTCTTTTGGTATGTACCTAACCAGGCATATCCAACAATTGGAATGTCCACAGAGTTTCTGCCCTAAAAGAGTACAGGGAGTAAGTAACATGTCCTATACCGAACACTTCAAGGCCCTATCCCAGTATTCTGTCTCCTACATGCTGTTGAGGGGAGATCTATGCCTGGCATACAGGGCATTGTCAGACACCACCCTGATGGATGTCCTGCATATCAACAAAACAAACAGCACCAGAATGTCCTGTTCAAAATAGTTAAAACTTGCCTGTGATAGGAACTGTTGGAGAGAGAGGTATGTATCCCAGAGACTGCCCTGTGTCTGGAACAGCCTCTCCATCCATGTGAAGCAGAGTTCCTTTCTAACACAATTCAAGTGTAACTTGGACAATTGGAAGTAGAAAAGGAAATTCATCTCTGGCTTCGCACTTACGTCTCTAATGGACAAAGGCAACATATAAATGGTTCATCTTCCAGGCCCCTGCTTACAAATGTTTCAACTCTTACGTCCCTGCTTACACTACCAAGGGTAACAGAATTTGTCAGAGATTTGAGATGCATGGCTAGGCTTAAAAACGTCCTTGTGGTCATTAGCCTAGTAAACACCTATGAACCTATAAAGGTACGTATAACTGTCCAAATGTCTGTTTGACTGTGTATGTATTTCAGAATGCGTGTGTGTGTGTGTGTGTGTGTGTGTGTGTGTGTGTGTGTGTGTGTGTGTGTGTGTGTGTGTGTGTGTGTGTGTGTGCGCGCACTCATGTGCGTGCATGTGATACCTCTCAACTGCTGTCTAGATTTCTGCAGAATGTACTGATTTTTGCATCATATTTTTTTACTTTTACCCATAAAACTTGTGGTTTTCTGGAAAGCCACTGAGGATTCATGCTAATGCAAAATCTGTTATTTTATTAACTTTCTAAGTTTATAAGAGCAATAGTTAACATCTGTCCCTATTTTAGGGCCTCTGTTCCCCCATTATTTTAGTTTTTGTCTAGATTTCTTGGACTAAGAAGTTGAGAGGTATGGTCTGCCTGCGAGTGTGTGTGTGTGTGTGTGTGTGTGTGTGTGTGTGTGTGTGTGTGTGTGTGCGCGCGCGCGCACCTGTCTGTCTGTCGGTACATGTGTGATAGTATTGCAAGGGTTGGTAGTGGGATCACTAATGGAGTTGTTACAGCTATGTTAGGTATTTGGTTCACAGACATACAAATGAGCCACTAAACTAAACCTTTGCTGTGTTTGACTTCTTCCATATCTCTGAATCACTAGTAAGTTCCATAGTGCTACTGGAGAACAGCAGTAAATGCAAAGTGTTTGGAGAAGGAAATGTGAGATAGTTTATTCCAAATGACTGGTCTAAAAGTAATGGAAATACATTCTCCACAACATAGATTGGTCCATCCTAAAACACCCACCTCTAAACGATGTTGTAAGCACTTTCAATAGCATCTTCATGAATACTCTAAACTCCTTAGCTCCCTCTAGGAAGATCAGAGTAAAATCAAATCATGCTCCCTGGCTCTCAAAAGAGACTAGGTCCCTTATGAAACAAAGAGATCATGCTTGGAAAACCTGGACTAAAACTAAACAACCACCTTTTCTTCAAAAATACAGGCAACTGAGGAACCTTGCAAAAAATCATGCAACTAATGACAAAAAGTTATACTATAGCTCTGCTCAGCTTAACAACAAATCCAATCCTCGAAAATTTTGGTCAACTCTCAGCAACATCCTCTATCCTGGAAAGCCCTCTAATCCCTCCCCATACCCTAACTCTTCCTCTTAGGAAACAGCTTCCCTCCTGAATAAACACTTTATCTCTTCCATCCAAAATCTGGTAACTTCTAAGCCAAACTCTACTTCGACACCCACCCCTCCAAGTCCCACTAACACAACTTTGTTTTCTTTTGAGCCAGTTCCCATTACTTACATCAAATCTCTACTACTCAAGCTAAAACCTTGCTCTCCTTCCACTGACAATCTATCTCCTACATTCCTCAAACTTGCTGCTGACTCAATTGCCTATCCTATATCTATACTAATTAATGGATCTATTCTGGAATCAACTGTTCCCAACCTTTAGAAATCTTTCTTTACTATCCCTCTTCATAAAGGTGGAAACTCCAATGACCCCTCAAACTACAGACCCATTGCCATTCTGTCTCCCCTCTCCAAGATATTAGAAAAATGCATTCACTCATGGCTTCTCAATCACCTCCTCACACACCACTTACGTACCCCTACCCAACATGGATTTCGTCCTCACCACAGCACCACCACTGCCCTCCTCTCCTTCACTCGTATCATTGCAGAGGCCCTAGACAACAATAAACTCATTTCCTGTCTCTTCCTAGATCTCTCCAAAGCCTTCGAAACTGTCTCTCATCCTCTACTACTATCCAAACTCGCAAGTCTCCACCTATCCCCCTCCGCACTTACCTGGTTTAATAGTTACCTATCTGGCAGGGAACAATCTGTCAAATGGCTCTCATCCTCCTCACCTTTCCTTCCCATCTCCACTGGTGTTCCCCAAGGCTCCATCTTGGGACCACTTTTGTTTAACATCTTCACCAATGATCTTTACACCTCATGCAAAGAATCCTCCCTTATTCAGTATGCCAACGACTCTGCACTTATATCCATCTCAAATAACATTCCTGAACTACACTCCCTGACCCAACCAGCCCTACTATCCACTGAATAATGGCTCTCTCACAATCTATTAATCTTACATCCCAAAAAGACCAAACTCCTACTTTTCCTTCCCCGTTATCTTTCTCATCACAAAACCTCCTTTTTTATTACATCTTCTAACAATACAACTATCTAGTGTGACACCCACACAAAACTCCTAGGGGTCATTATCGATGATGAACTAAAGTTCAACCTACACATACTCCAATGTATAAAAAAACTAACCAGAAACTAAGTCTGCTATATCGGAACAAAAAATTCCTAACCCCTGAATCTAGACTTACCCTGGGCCAGGCACTCCTCCTCCACTCCCTCTTATACACCGCCCCAGTTCTTACCAATATCCAGGCCTCCACTCTAAACAAACTCCAACAGACTTACCATAAAATAGCCAGATGCATTACTAACTCCCCATACAACTCACACCACTGCATTTCTTTAAACTCTCTTCAATGGCTTGAACTTCCCCAATTTCTGCTATCTTATCAATTTCATATGCTGCACTCTATTCTTTATAAACTCTCCTTCTGTACATCTCTATCTTCCTTAGTCTCCATGTACATCCCATCCCGGACCCTCCATACTTCTAACCAACAATTACTTGATATCTACCACTCAAAAAGGTCAGTAGGCAAACTACTCTACAAACACTCCCTTGCCCATGCTTGGAACAAACTTCACCGTGACTTGCGTTCAATCTCCCACACCTCACACTTTAAAAATGAACTAAAAGCTTATTTTCTCAATTCCAGAACCTGCCCTTGCCATGACCCTACCTAGTTTTCCTTCCCTTTATGTACCCTCAAAAGGACCATACTTAGTACCTTATTACACCTCTCTCTCCAATGTGTCTACTATGCATTTGCATAATTTTATACAAACAAATTTTTTTTTATTGTTGACCTATTGAAGTATATCAATGTAAAATTGTTACTTAGCTTCTTTCTAGTGCAACTTTAACATTATGCATGTAACCCAACATATGTGAATCTTTTTGCTATAACTGCTATTATATCAATATTGTTTAAAATTGTACTTGTTTAAAATGTACTACTGGAGCTTTTCACCTCAGGTCTCCACTGAAAATGGGCCACAAGCCCAGTTGGACAAACCCGGTTAACAAATGTCAATAAATAAATAAAGAAAGAAACAAATAAATACGGAATACCACTTAAAAGAGTCACTGTTAATGAAAGCCAAATAAATGTGAGAGAAACAGTAGTGACAGCTCTGTTAATAGTGAGGTTGGTGCTGATGCAAGTTATTCAATAAAGTAAATGGGAATAATAATGATTTAAGCTGAAGAGCTGAATGGAGGATTGGTAACGTATCCACCCTGAATGAAGAGGGGAATGGCTTCTACAGAAAGTTATTTTAGATATGAGAATAATCAGGGCGGAGTCTGAAAGTCAATGTGATTGGAGAAGGCTTCAGGACAACCTTAGATGATGTGATACAGACACTAAAAAGCAAAGAAGGTATGTATAAACGGGAAAATGAGAAGATGTATGGAGACAGACAGATGACAGAAAGGACGTTTACATCTTGGATGAGTGAGGTAATACACGCCTGCAGTGCTAAGGTGATTGCTTTTAGTGAGAAACCATTTGGAAACTTGCTGAAGGGATACTGATATCAGGAAGTACATTTCCAAACAAAGTAAACTGAAACTAATAATCATTGAAGAGTAACTGCTTATGTTAACAATGAGTAGAGATGGTGTGGGAGTAAAACAATATCAAAAGAAAATAAAAGGACAACACGATTAAAAGTGTGGAGAATAAAAGACAAGGAACATCTGAAAACAGCATGATAGGACAGTATTAAAGCTACAGGAAAGAAGGATTAATGAAAAAATATAAGAAAGAAAATGGGAGGACTATGACAGAGGTAGGATAACACTTTTGGTTATTGATTAGGGAAACAGATAAGATCAAAAGGCGAAATGTTTGATAAATAGTCAGACGTTAGAGAAACCAAACATGAAATGCTGACTCAAAAAGAAGTCTGGCAGTGCAAAACACAAAATGGAAGAGGATTTAACTTAGAAATTAAACGAGAGGGGGAAGTAAATTAAAAATGGGCAACTAACAGCAAAAACGGAAGTTGCAGAGAGAGTGAGAGAAGGAGAGTAGAATGAAAAGGCTGAGACTACTTTTTTGATGAGGTCATGCATGAGAAGGTGCAGATAATGCAAAAGGAGCTACGTCTTAGATGTAGGAAAAATTGCAGCAGACGAGACTGAAAATCTGAAGGAGAAAAATTGATGGTTATAAAGCAGTCAATGACTTAAGTAAGATGCATGCATAATGATTAAGAAAACATGGTGACCTTACAAGAATATTTAATACTTGTGAGAAATGAGGGGCATTAATTATATCAATGAAACAAGTCAGACTTATGGTACCCCCCCCCCAAAAAAAAAAATGACATTATTGAATTAGGAGCACTCATCCCCAGTTTCACTAAGAAATGTTGACACAACTATTACAACAAATGTTTTAGCTACTATACAATAACAGCTCATTTCCATTCAAAAATGTGCACATTGATTGGACAGCCAAAACAGCATGCCTGTTGTAAATCACTCATATATTAATAGAAGAAAATTCAGAGACTGAAGTACCATTGAATAGCCAGACTTTTCTGTTAGCATATGCTTAGAAGTCAGAGAAAAAAAAACATGCACGTTCTGCAAATCAAAAGAAATAGAAACATGACAGATTTTCTTTGTATTTCTGCTTTGTCTCTCCAAAAATCTCCACAGACTCTTGCACCTCTCAACTGTCAAGTTTTTCAGAGAATATCCAGATTTTTTGCCATATAGTTTTGATCCTTTCCTCATGAAAAAGCTAGTTGTTTAGCATGCCACTGCATATTGAAGTCATTAAATAATGACAGACATTTGAGGTCAAGATTCATCTTCTTCAGAAAATGCATGCTAGCACAAAATCTAGTATTACAGTAACTTTGTAAGTTTATAAGAACAAAAAAAAATCAAATCTGTACTTGTTTTTGGACCTTTGTTCCTCCAGTATGATGAGCTTTGTATAGCTTTCTTGTAGTAAGACCATTAATTAAAAAAAAAAAACAGCAACAGAGAAGGAGATTCCCTTTTGGTTTTCCTGAATTATGATGTACTGTGTAAGTGTGGGAATGTAAGTCCTATATGTATGCTCAGTACATCAACAAATGCAGAAGAACACTACATCTGCATTGTACAAAGACATTATTTAAGAAAGGCAAGCAATTTCTTTCTTAAATAATGCCATTATATAATATCCATGGCTGGGTGTGGGTATCACAGGATGAACCCCACAGATGTCTTTGGTCAATCACTCAGGCTTCACCCTCGTAAACAAACCACACCAACCATGGGTTAATCCTGTGATAGCCACGCCCATTTTTGGGTTAATGCTAAATTATACACTAAAGAGTAATCAATATTCTGAAATGTGCGCACTGATTGGATATCCCAATCTCTGTCATTGGTGGTGCATTGCAGGTGGGGGCATTGAAGTTGGCCTACCAAGACCTTATTTATTGTTTATTTATTTATTTGCCATTTTGTTAACTGGGTTAGTCTGGCTGGGCAGATGCCCTTTTTCAGCAGAGACCTGAGGAGGAAAGCTCCAATACAAAAACTGAATTTATTACAATGAAGTATATATTTAAGCAAACAAACAAAGGAGATAAAGATTTGTGTTATACATAAAAAAATATATAAGATTCATCTTATACAAAGTCCGAAAGAAGATGACCAATCTTAAAATACATGGACTGAATGCCATACAGTAACGGATTAGAGTTGCGGCAAGTGTGGACATATATGGGAAATGAGGGAGAGAACAGAGAAGTAGAAAAATATGAGGTACGGAGATAAGAGAGATAGAGAAATCGACATTAAATGTCAGTAGAATTTATCTAATGTAAGAATTATGAATAAAAAAGTGATACACACAGAAACAGAAGTAAAGTACAAGTAGGAGATTATATAATGTAAGAATTATGAATAAAAAAGTGATACACACAGAAACAGAAGTAAAGTACAAGTAGGAGATTATATAATGTAAGAATTAGGAATAAAAAAGTGATACACACACAAACAGAAGTAAAGTACACGTAGGAGATTATATAATGTAAGAATTAGGAATAAAAAAGTGATACACACACAAACAGAAGTAAAGTACAAGTAGGAGATTATATAATGTAAGAATTAGGAATAAAAAAGTGATACACACACAAACAGAAGTAAAGTACAAGTAGGAGATTATATAATGTAAGAATTAGGAATAAAAAAGTGATACAAACACAAACAGAAGTAAAGTACACGTAGGAGATTATATAATGTAAGAATTAGGAATAAAAAAGTGATATACACACAAACAGAAGTAAAGTACAAGTAGGAGATTATATAATGTAAGAATTAGGAATAAAAAAGTGATACACACACAAACAGAAGTAAAGTACACGTAGGAGATTATATAATATAAGAATTAGGAATAAAAAAGTGATACACACAGAAACAGAAGTAAAGTACACGTAGGAGATTATATAATGTAAGAATTAGGAATAAAAAAGTGATACACACACAAACAGAAGTAAAGTACAAGTAGGAGATTATATAATGTAAGAATTAGGAATAAAAAAGTGATACACACACAAACAGAAGTAAAGTACAAGTAGGAGATTATATAATGTAAGAAAATAGGGACAGTGAAAGAGAGGCAGGCTAAGCTAGGGAAGGTAGTGATTCAAGTAGGATCTTTACAGGGGCAGGTCCAGGAGTTAAGCAGGTATTTTTTTAAGGCAAGTTTGAAATTGGGAGAGCTTTGGATTGATCTGATATAGAGAGGAAGTTTGTTCCAAGAACCTGTGACTGAGTGACTATAAAGACTTTTTCCTATGGATTTATTAGGTTTGGAAATTTGGATGAGGTGCTTCATGTCAAGCTTCATGTGTCCTTTACTACGTTACTTGACATTTTCCACCTGAGAGATAATATGTGTCATACATTAACATCAATTGCAAATTATGCGTTCAACAGCATGACACAGCAGTTGGAGTCAATAGTTCTTATCCAATCATTACATGCCACATAAGTGTTTCCCTATCTGTCATGATGCATACTGGTATACCTGCCAAATGGCATGAGAATCGCTCACTCTAGGGATCTTAACCTAGCCTGTGAAATAAACAGAACATGCTGGACAGACAGATATATCTCCCATAGATTGCTGCTACTCTGGAATAAACTTCCAATTCACATGAAGCATAGCTCCTCACTGACCCTACAACCTGAAGAAATGGATGGGAGATCACAAATTCACCCTGGGGGTGACACTCATCTCCCTAATGGACAGGGGTAGTCTATATTTATCATAGACTTGCTCAGCGAATTACATCCATCTATCCCATCTAACAAAAGACAACTGAAGCAACTCTGGATTAACATGGCCAGGCTTGTAAGGGCTCTAGGGTCGCTAGCCTAATAGCCTCCTATGAACTCTGAACATACGTACAGTTCCTGTGCTGCCTTCATGCTCTCATGCCCTATGTTACTAGGTCATTATGCAGTGCATGTCTTTAGCTGTAACAATCAGATAAATCCTGCATTACCTTGCTCTACACAATAAGAGTATACAGAGCATTTATTCAGCTAACTAGCATTAGATGAGGTCATATATGTTGCATATTAATATCAATTGCCGATTATATGTTCATCAGCTCAACACAGCAGTCAGAGTCATCTGTTGTCATCTGATGCTGACTTTCTGGATAAATGTTGATAAGTGCAATCTGCTTGCATTCACATTGCATTGCTAAGAGCTGAGATACTATCCCACTCCACTTAAGGACAGTTTGCATCCTGAAATACTTTAAATACCAGCTGAAGCAACACCTCATAAATTAATGGCTCTGTACTTGCACCAAATCCTGGTTAAACTGGCACTAATATAGCTATATGAATTCATGCCATACTGTCTGCCTCACAACATGTAATGTACTGTTATCACAACTGCACCCTCCTCTATCATCTCATCTCCTTTATCTTCCTTGTGCCTCCTCCCCTCCTTCCTTTCTTTGGCTGCTCTAACTCTTTGTCTTATCTCCTATGTGCTAGATTTTGGACAAGTCTTTACAGTAACAAATATTCTGATATAAAATCTGACCAATCCATGCACACTGATGATATTGCACTAGATATAACCCCCTGTATTTAAAACATATATTCATATACAACCTATGTAACTGTTATTTTAATTGAAACAGTTTGTAAATTATGTAACTAATGTAAATGATGTCTGATAAATGGATTAATGTTCACCAGGTTTATTTAATTACTATTTGACATTTGTTAAATGGGTTGGTCCATCTGAGCCAGAAGCCCATGTTCAGTGGAAACCCGAGGAGAAAAGCTCCATAGTTATACAAACTAACAAGTAATAGTTTCATAAAAAGTTATGATTACAGAAACAAGAATTCATATAGTAATTAATACATTTGAAAGATGAGGCTACAATAGACTAATAAAAAATGTTTGGTGGAAATAAGATAAGTTCATAGTTAATTAAAAAAGGCAGTTCAGTATTAATATACAACATATTTAAGAGTAGATGTTAAAGTAAAATGTAAGATACAGATATTTACATGGATTGTTGCAGCTTTGCCAGTGGAGTTGAAAGAACAGTATGATTAAAGCAGAGAAAGATTTGAGTATTATAATATTCAGAGAGAAAACAGCGGAGGAAAGGGATGTGGAGGATTAGGTAGGGTCATGACAGCGGCAGGACCTTGTGTTTAGTAAGTAGTATTTAGCTCTTTTTGAAGTGTTTTAGGTGCATGAAAGACCTTATGCATGAGGGGAGTTTGTTCCAGCCCTGGGATACTGTGTATTTGTATAGTAGTTTTCCAATGTTTTTGTTAGGGCTATAGATATCAAAGAGTTGTTGATCAGGGGTATGGAGAGGATGATTGGTGGTATAGTAGGATACAAGAGAGGAAAGGGAGGGTCAGGATGTAGGTCTGTGTAGTACAGAATGTGCAATTTGGAATTGTAATAGTCAGAATTGTTGGGGAAGTCTAGCCATTGAAGTGCATTTACAACATGGCAGTGGTGAGAGTTATATGGTAGGCTTGTAGCAAATATGGCTGTTTTGTTGTATGTTTGTTCTAACTTAGATAATAATGTAGAATTGATGTTTGCAAAGATCGGGGCTGCATAAACTAGGGAGGGTAGGAAGAATACTTGAGCTGGGGAGATTTTAGCATCTAAAGTGAGGAATGTCTTATTTCTGTACAGTAGACCTAGTTTTTGGTGTTTTTTAAATACTTTGTTGGATATGCAGGTTGAATTTTAATTCATCATCGATAATGGTACCTAAAAGCTTATTGTGGGTTTTGCTTTAATGATGGTGTTGTCAAGAAATGAGATGACAAAGGTTGATTTATGCTGAGATAGAGGTCAAAGAAGGAAAAAAAAAGAAGTTTATTTTTTATTTATTTATTTATTTTTTTGGATTTAAGATAAGCTGATTATCAGAAAGCCATCTTTCAATGAACAGGAAAAAATATTGTGTGAGTTTGTGATGCTGAGAGATATTGTTGGAGATGGAGATTAGGGTAGAATCATCTGCATATTGAATAACAGAAGAGTGGTTGCAAGATGTAGGGAGGTTATTGGTAAAGATATTGAACAGAAGGGGGCCCAGGATAGATCCCTGGGGGACTCCAGATTTGATGGGTAGGAAGGAGGAGCAGGATGTGTGCCATGTCACTGATTGTAAACTATTGGAGAAGTTACTAACAAACTAACCAAAAGGGGGCCCAGAGAGAGTGAGATCAGATAGTTTAGATAGACGTAAAGAGTGTGATACAGTGTCAAAGGCTTTGGAGAGGTCAAGGAAAAACAGGACACAAGTTGATTATTATCTCTTTGTTTAGCGACAGTGTGGGTAAAAGATAACAGTGCAGTAGCAGTACTGTGGTTTGGCCTGAAGCCATATTGAGTGGGAGTTAGCAGGTTTCTTTGGAGTAATAGATTCAGTAGTTGAGTGTGGATACATTTCTGGAGAATTTTAGATAAAGGGGAAAGAATAGATATGGGTCTTTAATTAGATGTGTGAGTGGAAGTTCCACCTTTACATAATGGGATGGTATAGAAGGATTTCCGAATTCTGGGACTCTGGCTTCTTGAATTCATCTAATTATTAACAGAAAGATAAGGTATGCTATGGATTCAGCGGGAAGTTTGAGGAAGATGGGAGGTACTTCGCCTGCAGTAGGAGAGCAAGGTTTAAGTTTGGGCAGGAGTGATTTGATGCAAGCAGTGGGGACTGGTTTAAAGGAGAAAGGGTTTCTGTTGTTTGGATTAGAAGAGGTGGAAGAGGGGTTGGAGTTGTGGTTAGTGCGTGCAAGTTTTGGATAGCATGTATGAAGTAGTTGTTAAGAAGGGTGGCAGTTTCTTGAGAGGTATCATTTGGGAAAGGGGTGGGTGTGGAAGCGTTACCTGGGTGAAGAATTTTGTTAATGGTAGACCAGATTTTTTTTTTGGATTGTTTTTTTTTGTTGAATTGGGATGAGTTGTAAAAGTTTTTCTTATCACTATTAATTTGTTTTCTGGAAAGGTTTCTAAGTTCTCTGTAGTTTTGGAGCAGTGATGGTGATTTGGTTTTAATCCAGGATTTCCAACTACTATCTCTTTTATGCATAAGGGGTAGAGTTTCTTTAGAAAGCCAGGGGGCATAATTAGTTTTAATTCTAATTTTTCTAGTGAGGGCAAGGGAGTTAAGAATGTCAAGGAATATCTGATTAAAGTTTTTCACAGCTTCATTGAGAGGGAGGTGATGAAGGAAGGACCAGTTGATGTCGATAGTCTAGTGCTAAATATGTCAGCTTTAAAGTGTGAGAGTTTGCGGCAGTCTCTGTATAAGTGATTTTTAGGTGGTTGGAGAGAGTATCTTTGGATGTAGATGAGAGATGATCACTCAAAGTGTCAGGTAAGGCACAGGAGTTGTGGTAGAGGTTAGGTTTGGTTGTGAGAATCCAGTCTAGGATTGAACTGGTAAAAGAGATTTTGTGTATGCGTGTGGGAAATGTGGCAAGTTGGTAGAAATCATGTAAATTGTTACTGAGCTGAGGAGAGTCAGACATTAATTTGGAGAAATCAATATTTACATTTCCTAGGATGACAGTTTCATAGGATATGTTGTGGGAGATCCAAGACAGAATATGATCAAGGGTGGAGAAATTATTTCCTGCAGGGATGTATATGGAGGCTATAGCAATTTTTTGTGTGTGTTTAAGTGACAGATAATGACAAGTAGTTCAGCAGGGTCTACATAGGTAGATGTGAGAGGTTGAGTTGGACAGAGTAAAGGATTGCAACACCTCCACCTTTTTTGGGGATTCTGTCAGAGTGGTAAATTTATATCTGGGTGTTAATATTTCATTAAGACAAGTTTTTGGATAAGGTTAGAATGTGTGGGGAGGTGTGGGCAATCCATGCATGGAGTCCAGTTGTTTTGTTGATGAGGCTTTGAATATTCATAGAGTAGATAGTTAGGGTTTTATGGGAAGAAGTGGCAGGGGGGGGGTGGGTAAGGGAGCTGGAGAAAGGATGGCGGGATGGAGATAAGTGTATGGAGTTTGGTGCTGGGAGATGGGGTAGAGGGGCCAGGGTTGAGGAGGATGTCTCCAGCAAGAAGCAGAGCATTTGTGGGTTTAGGAAATAGTGTATGGTGAGGGTAGAAGGTGTAGTGCTTTAAGATTGGTTTGCAGGAGACAGAGGTGTACTGAAGTACTTTATATTTGTGAAGGCAGATGTGGGAGAGGTTATATAGAGATGGGGAGATTGTGTATGAGTGGATGGTGTCATTCTTAATAAGGGTGAATGTGGGAGTAGGAGATAGAATTGGGTAAGAAAGATTAGTGTGGTATGAGTTTGAGATTGTGAGAAGGATGAAAAGTGTGATTGTTAGGTAGTAGTGGTGCATTGTGAGGTATAATGAGGTTAGGAAAAAGGGAGAGAACTAGGGGATGTGAGGTAATGGTGTGAGGGAAATATGGGTTTGTTAGAAGGGGGAGTGGTTAATGATAGGAAGTGGAAGTTGATTGGGAGTGCAATCAAGGAAGGGGTGTGGTGGCTAGAGTATAAATGTAAGGAAAGTGGGAGTGGGTAGGAATGGGGGGTAGGGTAGGGGAGTGGAGTGAGCCCGAGCATAGCAAGGGTGAACAGAGCGGGTTGGACCTGGTGACCAGAGGCTTCAAAGAAAACTATCAGCCATTAGGTTCTGCAGGTCAGTGTGTAAAACCCAATTAATAGGGGACCATAGACTAGCTTAAATATTAGGTCAGGGCCAAAACCATTATATTCAGAGAAAAACAAGAAAAGGAATGAGAATATGCGTTGTAGGGTATCAGAGAGAAAAAAATAATGCTTGGTTATGGCTTAGATAAAAATTAGAGCTAGGATAAGGTTTAGCAAAGGTTGAAATAAAACTAGTCAGGAAAACAGGAGATGGGGTGCCTTACAAAGGGCTTCTAGAGGTGTGCATACCACTTCAAGTTTGAAGACAATTGCTATAATATAAGTCTGAAGACAATTGCTATAATATAAACATTTAAAATTCAGTTTAGATTCAACTACAGGCAACATGCATTGCAGCACGGGTACAATAGCAAAGCGTTCATGTTCAAGGAGAAGAGGGTATTTCTTAAGCTTTTGATGTATTGTTTCTCACTGCACAGGACTCAGGTGAGGAGAGAAGTCTTAATTTTAAAAAAGAGGGAGAGGTAAGTGGCAAGCACACCTATAAGGTGCTACACAGGTCTGGCCTAGAGCTAACACAGACTAGTAGATAATTAAAAACATACTAATGTTTTTTTTTGGTTGTTGAAATTCACAATCTAAATAATATATAGTGCTCTGTTAAGGACTTGATTAAACATTGTGACTTGGCATTTGTAACAGTGAACTGATACATCAGATTCAGTGATTGGTATATTCCATTTTTCATCTGTCCATATCAGCAAGGCCTTCGCTGCAACTATTGCATACTTTTTGATTATCATATGTTCACAGGCAAGCTGGTAGTACCTCACATGTTCTACCATTGACACCTTTAAGTTTTCATAGGCTTCTTCAACTCATTGGCATCATCTAGTCCTAAATAGATTGTATTGGATAATTTCAATATCTAAGTTCATGAGGATCCTGCAGCTCTTGTAATAAACAAAAAAAAATCCTTTGTTGATGCAAAGTGATTATAGTCTGCCCCATTGACACTAGCATTTTCTAAATATAATTTCTAGCTCTGTGTTTCTTGTTTTGTTTTGTTTTGCGTTTTTGCTACATGGGAAGTTTTTTTTTCCTTTCTCAAAGAACTGATGAAGGCCATTTTGTTGACCCTGGCTCATACTACATCATAATCACTACTTTCAGGGGGCAGACTTGCTACTAACCCCACCACATGTCAATTTACATTGGCTTTCATAATGTGAGTACACTACGGCAATGCCAGCATATCCAGTTTAAGAAATTATCAGTTGAACTTATGGTGAGGCAATGTAGGCATATCCGGTCTGAGACATTACTAGCTGAACTCATGGTGCTACTGACAGGTGTCAACATTGTATCCAGTCTGAGACATTACTAGCTGAACTCAGTGTGCTACTGCTAGGTGTCAGCCATGTATCCAGTCTGAGACATTATTAGCTGATCTAATGGCTATGTGTCAGCCATCCAGTCTGAGACATTACTAGCTAAACTCATGGTGCAATTTCTACGTGTTATCCATGTATCCTGTCTGAGACATTATTAACTGAACTCCTGGTTCTTATGCTAGTTGTCAGCCATGTATCCAGTCTGAGACATTACTAGCTGAACTCATGATGATGCAATGCAAGCATATCTGGTCTGAGAAATTACTAGCTGAACTCATGGTGAGGCAATGCAGGCATATCCACTCTGAGACATTACTAACCTCAACTCATGGCTCTACTGCTAGGTGTCAGTCATGTATCCAGTCTGAGACATTACTAGCTGTAATGCATGATGTTACTGATTGGTGTCAGCCATGTATCCAGTCTGAGGAATTACTAGCTGAAGTCATGGCGCTACTGCTAGGTGTCAGCCAATTAACCAGCCTGGGACATTACTAGCTGAACTCATGGTGAGGCAATGCAGGCATATCCAGGCTGAGACATTACTAGCTAAAATCATGGTGCAACCGCTAAGTGACAGCCATGTATCCAGTCTGAGACATTACTAGCTATAATGCATGGTGGTACTGATAGGTGTCAGCCATTATCCAGTCTGAGGAATTACTAGCTGAAGTCATGGTGCTACGGCAATGTGTCAGCCATGTATCCAGTCTGAGACATTACTAGCTGAACTCATGGTGTTACTGCTAGGTGTCAGCCATGTATCCAGTCTGAGACATTACTAGCTGAACTCATGATGAGTCAATGCAAGCATATCTGGTCTGAGAAGTTACTAGCTGAACTCATGGTGAGGCAATACAGGCATATCCAGTCTGAGACATTACTAACCTCAACTCATGGCGCTACTGCTAGGTGTCAGCCATGTATCCAGTTGAGGAATTACTAGCTGAAGTCATGGTGCTATTGCTAGGTGTCAGCCAATTAACCAGTCTGGGACATTACTAGCTGAACTCATGGTGAGGCAATGCAGGCATATCCAGGCTGAGACATTACTAGCTAAAATCATGGTGCAACGGCTAGGTGACAGCCATGTATCCAGTCTGAGACATTACTAGCTATAATGCATGGTGGTACTGATAGGTGTCAGCCATTATCCAGTCTGAGGAATTACTAGCTGAAGTCATGGTGCTACTGCTACATGTCAGCCTTGTATCCAGTCTAAGACATTAGTAGCTGAACTCATGGTGTTACTGCTAGGTGTCAGCCATGTATCCAGTCTGAGACATTACTAGCTGAACTCATGGTGTTACTGCTAGGTGTCAGCCATTTATCCAGTCTGAGACATTACTAGCTGAACTCTTGGTGTTACTGCTAGGTGTCAGCCAAGTATCCAGTCTGAGACATTACTAGCTTAACTTATGGTGCTACTGTTAGGTGTCAGCCATGACACCTAAAGATCCCATCTCTATACCGGAAGAATGCAAAGTTTCTGTAATCACGGCTGCACAGGTAAAAACCACACTCTCCAAAGCCAAGAACACAGCATCCATGGGACCAGACAACATCCCAGGCTGCATTCTACATGAACTACAGAACGAACTGGCACCCCACCTAAGTACCATGTTCAATCATAGCCTCGACTCAGGCTTTGTGCCTGCTGAATGGTACACAGCAACGGTTAACCCTCTCCACAAGGGGGGAGCCACCACGGACCCCAGGAACTACTGCCCAATTAGCCTGATGAGCCTGGTCTGCAAGGCCATGGAACGTATCATCATGGAACTTATGAACAAAGACTTTGGTAATCTCCAAACTCTGGACCCCACCCAGTTCAGGTTTGTAAAAGGTAGATCATGTCTCCTGATAGACTTCTTTGAAGCAGTCACCAAAGCCGTAGACAAGGGTAAGGTGGTTCGCACAGCCTATCTAGATCTTGCCAAGGCTTTTGACACCATCCCCCACTCTGGAATTATAGATAAACTCACTAAACTAGGTATAAATCCTTATGTCACAAGATGGGTTGCCAACTGGCTCACTGATAGAACACACACTGCGAAAGTAGCAGACTCCAAATCCAACTTCAGACCAGTGACAAGTGGTGTACCACAGGGTTCAGTCCTGGCTCCTCTCCTGTTTGGTATCTACTTCTCTGAAGTTCAGGCTAACACAGAAGGTCTTTGGCTAATGAAGTTCACAGATGACTGCAAACTAGGAGCCATAATCAAAACTCCTAATGATGTGGACATCCTACAAAAGGGTCTCACTGAGACAGATGCCTGGTGTCAAAGCCATGGCCTCAAGCTCAATGCCAAAAAGTGCATTGTCATTCCCTTTGGTAAAACCTCTGTACCCATGAACTACAACATAGGTGATAGTATAATTAACACCGAAAGTGTGATAAGAGACCTTGGGACACAGGTGGACAGTAGTCTCTCCTTTGATAATCACATCGCCGCAGTAGTCAGGAAATCCTTCTACATGGCACACCTCATCACAAAAGGTTTCTCATCCAGAAAAAAAGAGGTCATTGTTCCCCTCTATTCATCACTCATTAGACACATTATAGAGTACAACGCCCCTTTCGGTATGTACCTCACAAGATATCTACAACAACTGGAAAGGCCTCCGCAGAAATACCTCACAAAGAGGATTACCAGCCTCAAACAGATGCCCTACACAGACCGTCTCAAAAAACTCCAGCTTTACTCTGTCGCATATCGCCTACTCAGAGGCGATCTCTGCCTAACATACAAAGCTATGTCAAACCCAGAGCTGTTGGATATGCTCCACTTAAAGAAATCCCAATCCCTTCGAGCTACACGCTCTAGGAACCTAAACCTTATCATCACAATAAACAGAACATGCTGGAGGGATAGATTCCTGTCCCAGAGACTTCCCATACTGTGGAATAAACTAAATATCTATATCAAACAAAGCTCCTCATTAGCACTCTTCAAGAAAAATCTTGATGATTGGATGGGAAATAGGAAATTCACCCTGGGGATAACCTCTGTGCCTCTGCTCAACAGTGGCACAGGAAAACAATTTTCTTGGGTGGCAAAAGCCAGGGTACCTTTTTGGCTGGGCTTGTATAGGCCCCAGGGTCGATAGCCTAGTACCTACCCATGAACCTATGAACCTATGTATCCAGTCTGAGACATTACTAGCTGAACTCAGGGTGCTACTGCTAGGTGTCAGCCATGTGTCCAGTCTGAGACATTACTAGCTGAACTCATGGTGTTACTGCTAGGTATCAGCCATGTATCCAGTCTGAGACATTACTAGATGAACTCATAGTGTGACTGCTAGGTGTCAGCCATGTATCCAGTCTGAGACATTACTAGCTTAACATGTGGTGCTACTGCTAGGTGGCAAAAGCCAGGGTACCTTTTTGATTGGGCTTGTATAGGCCCCAGGGTCAATAGCCTAGTACCTACCTATGAACCTATGAACCATGTAGCCAGTCTGACTCACTACAAGCTGTAATTTATTGTGCTACTGCTAGGTGTCAGTCATGTATCCAGTCTGACTCATTACTAGCTGTAATTCATTGTGCTACTGCTAGGTGTCAGTCATGTATCCAGTCTGAGACATTACTAGCTGAACTCAGGGTGTTACTGTTAGTTGTCAGCCATGTATCCAGTCTGAGACATTACTAGCTGATCTCCTGGTGCTACTGCTAGGTGTCGGCCATGTATACAGTCTGAGACATTACTAGTTGAACTCATGGTGTTACTGCTAGGTGTCAGCCATGTATCTAGTCTGAAACATTACTAGCTGAACCCATGATGAGGCAATGCAAGCATATCTGGTCTGAGACATTACTAGCTGATCTCATGGTGCTACTGTTAGGTGTCAGCCATGTATCCATTCTGAGCCATTACTAGCTGAACTCATGATGAGGCAATGCAAGCATATCTGGTCGGAGGCATTGCTAGCTGAACTCATGGAGAGGCAATACAGGCATATCCAGTCTAAGACATTACTAACAGTAACACATGGTGCTGCTGTTAGGTGTCAGCCATGTATCCAGTCTGAGACATTACTAGCTATAATGCATGGTAATACCGATAGTTGTCAGTCATGTATCCAGTCTGACTAATTACTAGGTGTAATTCATTGTGCTACTACTAGGTTTCAGCCATGTATCCAGTCTGAGACATTACTAGCTGAATATGTGGTGCTACTGCTAGGTGTCAGTCATGTATCCAGTCTGACTCATTACTAGCTGTAATTCATTGTGCTACTGCTAGGTGTCATTCATGTATCCAGTCTGAGACATTACTAGCTGAACTCAGGGTGTTACTGTTAGTTGTCAGCCATGTATCCAGTCTGAGACATTACTAGCTGATCTCCTGGTGCTACTGCTAGGTGTCGGCCATGTATACAGTCTGAGACATTACTAGCTGAACTCATGGTGTTACTGCTAGGTATCAGCCAAGTATCCAGTGTGAGGCATTACTAGCTGAACTCATGGTGCTACTGATATGTATCTGCCAAGTATCCAGTCTGAGACATTACTAGCTGAACTCATGATGCTATTGTTAGTTGTCAGCCATGTATCCAGTCTGAGACATTACTAGCTGAGCTCATGTTGTGACTGCTAGTGGTCAGCAATGTATCCAGTCTGAGACATTACTAGCTAAACTCAGAGTACTACTGCTAGGTGTCAGCCATGTATCTGGTCTGAGATATTACTAGCTGAACTTATGGTGCAACTGTAGGTGTCAGCCATGTATCCAGTCCGACACATTGTTACTTGAAATCATGGTGCTTCTGCTAGTTGTCAGCCATGTATCCATTCTGAGACATTACTAGCTGAAGTCATGATGAGGCAATGCAAGCATATCAGGTCTGAGACATTACTAGCTGAACTCATGGTGAGGCAATACAGGCATATCCAGTCTGAGACATTACTAGCTGAACTCATGGTGAGGCAATACAAGCATATCCAGTCTGAGACATTACTAGCTGAACTTATGGTGAGGCAATACAGGCATATCCAGTCTGAGACATTACTAACAGTAACACATGGTGCTACTGCTAGGTAGGACATGCTGGAGGGATATATTCCTGTCCCAGCAACTTCCCATACTCTGGAACAGGCTACCCATCTATGTCAAGCAAAGTTCTTCATTAGCACTCTTCAAGAAAAATCTTGATGAGTGGATGGGAAATAGGAAATACTCCCCGGGGATCATTTCTGTGTCTCTGCTCGACAGTGGCGCAGGAAAATAACTTTCTTGGGTGGCATAAGCCAGGAATTCTTGTTGGCTAGGCTTACGTAGGCCCTTGGGCCGATAGCCTAGTACCTACCTATGAACCTATGAACTAGCTGAACTCATGGTGAGGCAATCCAGGCATATCCAGTCTGAGACATTACTAACAGTAGCACATGGTGCTACTGCTAGGTAGGACATGCTGAAGGGATAGATTCCTGTCCCAGCAACTTCCCATACTCTGGAACAGGCTACCCATCTATGTCAAGCAAAGTTCTTCATTAGCACTCTTCAAGAAAAATCTTGATGAGTGGATGGGAAATAGGAAATACACCCCGGGATCATTTCTGTATCTCTGCTCAACAGTGGCACAGGAAAATAACTTTCTTGGGTGGCATAAGCCAGGGAATCTTGTTGGCTAGGCTTACATAGGCCCTTGGGCCGATAGCCTAGTACCTACCTATAAACATATGAACTAGCTGAACTCATGGTGAGGCAATACAGGCATATCCAGTCTGAGACATTACTAACAGTAACACATGGTGCTACTGCTTGGTGTCAGCCATGTATCCAGTCTGAGGCATTACTAACTGTACTCATGCTGCTAATGCTAGGTGTCAGCCATGTATCCAGTCTGAGACATTACTAATTAAACTCATGCTGCTACTGCTAGGTGTCAGTCATGTATCCAGTCTGACTCATTTACTAGCTTTAATTCATTGTGCTACTGCTACATGTCAGCCATGTATCCTGTCTGAGACATTGTTAACTATACTTGTGGTGCTTATGTTAGTTGTCAGCCATGCATCCAGTCTGAGACACTGTTAGATGAAGTTATGATGAGGCAATGCAAGCATATCTGGTCTGAGACATTACTAACTGAACTTGTGGTGCTACTGCTAAGTGTCAGCCATGTATTCAGTCTGAGACATTACTAGCTGAACTTACAATGCTACTGCTAGGTATGAGCCATATATCCAGTCTGAGAAATTACAAGCTGAATTCATGCTGCTACTGCTAGTTGTCAGCCATGTATCCAGTCTGAGATTCCTAGCAGAATTGCAGGTGCCATGTCAGACTCTAAACCAGTTACAAGTGGTGTCCCACAAGGCTCAGTCCTGGGACCTCTCTTGTTCAGTATATATTTCTCTGAGGACTTTAGCTGACAATCTTTGCAGATGACTGCAAACTGGGGGCCATAATCGACTCACCGGCTGACACAAGCATCCTCCAAAAAGGTCTCACAGAGATGGATAACTGGTGCCAGAGCCATGGCCTAAAGTTAAATGAAAAAAGTGCATAGTCATCCCCTCTGGGGAAAAACAAAGTGCCCACAAATTACCACATAGATGGTAATCCATTAAGTATGGAAGAAATAATTAGGGATTTGGGGACCCAAGTAGATTGCAATCTCTCCTTTGGCAATCACATTGCCAAAGTGGTTAGGAAGACATTCTATATAGCCCACCTTATCATGAAGGGGTTCACATCTAGATCAAGAGAGGTCATTGTGCCCCTCTGCTCATCACTCATCAGGCCCATAATTGAATACAATGCCCCATTTGGGATGTACCTTACCCGACACCTGCTACAACTAGAAAGACCCCAAAAGTACCTCACCAAGAGGATCAAGGGGCTCAAACAGATGCCCTATGCAGTTAGGCTAAAGAAACTCCAGCTCTACTCAGTTGCTTACCGCCTACTCAGAGGCGATCTGTGCCTGACGTATAAAGCCATGTCCAACCCAGAATTAATGGACATACTCCACCTCAAGAAATCCAAATCCATCAGAACCACATGCTCCAGTGACTTAAACCTCAGCACAGAAATAAATAGAACATGCTGGAGGGACAGATTCATATCCCAGAGGCTCCCCTCACTCTGGAACAAAATCCCAATCCATGTCAGACAGAGCCCCTCAATGACTCTCTTCAAGAAGAATCTTGACGTTTGGATGGGAGATTGTAAATTTACCCCTGGGATCTCTTCTGTGTCACTGCTAGACAGAGGCACAGTAAACTAACCTTAAATGGGCTGTCTTCTGTGACTTACTATGCAGAGGCACAGTCAACTAATCTAAGAAGGGTG
Source organism: Protopterus annectens (assembly GCF_019279795.1). Taxonomy (NCBI): domain Eukaryota; kingdom Metazoa; phylum Chordata; order Ceratodontiformes; family Protopteridae; genus Protopterus; species Protopterus annectens. The sequence continues at coordinate 825,977,820 of NC_056749.1, read as the reverse complement.
GCGAAAGCCAAACACACTCTGGCTAGGCTTGTAAATGCCCTAGGGCAGATAGGCTAGTATCAACCTATGAACCTATGAACTAGCTGAACACATGGTGCTAATGCTAGGTGTCAGCCATGTTTCCAGTCTGAGACATTGCTTGCTGAACTCATGGTGTTACTGCTACTTGTCAGCCATGTTTCCAGTCTGAGACACTACTAGCTGAACTCATAGTGTGACTGCTAGGTGTCAGCCATGTATCCAGTCTGAGACATTACTAACTGAACTAATGGTGGTGCTGCTAGGTCTTATCCATGTATCCTGTCTGAGACATTGTTAGCTGAACTCGTGGTGATTCTGCTAGTTGTCAGCCATGTACCCAGTCTGAGACATTACTAGCTGAACTCATGATGAGGCAACGCAAGCCTTTCTTGTCTGAGACATTACTAACTGTAACTCATGGTGTTACTGCTAGGTGTCAGTCAAGTATCCAGTCTGAGACATTACTAGATGAACTCATGTTGAGACAAGGCAGGCATATCCAGTCTGAGACATTACTAGCTGAACTCATGGTGTTACTGCTTCTTGTCAGCCATGTATCTGGTCTGAGACATTACTAGCTGAAATCATGGTGCTACTGCAAGGTGTCAGCCATGTATCCAGTCTGAGATATTACTAGCTGAACTTGTGGTGCTACTGTTAGGTGTCAGCCATGTATCCTGTCTGAGACATTACTAGCTGAACCTGTGGTGCTACTGCTAGGTGTCAGCCAAGTATCCAGTCTGAGACATTACTAGCTGAACATATAGAGTGACTGCTAGGTGTCAGCCATGTATCCAGTCTGAGACATTATTAGCTGAACTCATTGTGTGACTGCTAGGTGCCTGCCATGTTTCCAGTCTGAGACATTACTAACTGAACTTATGGTGGTGCTGCTAGGTCTTATCCATGTATCCTGTCTGAGACATTGTTAGCTGAACTCATGGTGATTCTGCTAGTTGTCAACCATGTACCCAGTTTGAGACATTACTAGCTGATCTCATGATGAGGCAATGCAAGCATTTCTTGGCTGAGACATTACTAACTGTAACTCATGGTGTTACTGCTAGGTGTCAGTCATGTATCCAGTCTGAGACATTACTAGCTAAACTCATTGTGTGAGTGCTAGGTGTCAGTCATGTATCCTGTCTGAGACATTACTAGCTGAACTCATGGTGTTACTGCTAGTTGTCAGCCATGTATCCAGTCTGAGACATTACTAGCAGAACTTGTGGTGCTACTGCTAG
>NC_056749.1:825941555-825971555 GCF_019279795.1 Protopterus annectens | reverse complement strand
TTCCTATCATCGTCTTATTTGTTGAATCCTTTCTTTCCATTATATGGCCAAAGTACACGAGTTTTAGTTTTAGTGTCAGATGTTTCAGTGAATAAGCTAGATGTATTTTCTCAAGTATTGCCTTTTGTGATCTTCTTCCAGTCCGTGAAATCTCAAACGTTTTTTCATGACCATTGTTCAAAACGTTGAATTTTCTAGAGCATAGATTAACTTATAGTCCAACAAACATGGATATGCTATTATTCAGAAAACCATAGCTTTGGCTGTTGACAATGTAGAGAAACTACCTTCTGTATAATCTTACTTTGAAAATTACCACAGATGCTTTCATGCAAGAATATCAGCTGTGCTATCTAGTTAAAGAAAACATACTATTTCTGGTATCTCAAAACAATCGCAAAATATTATATATTTATTATTTACTGTGTGATGTCAGACAAACATTTATTTTGTCTCTAGATGTCCTTTAATCTGTCTGACAAATGAAGACATATTTAATGCATTTGATTCAAGAGTACAACTAGTGTCACTCAGACAAATGGCTGCTTTCCAAAATGTAACAGAATGGTTTACCTTTCAGAGAAGGCAATCTGGTTTATGAAGTAATCATGCATTTGGAATAATGCCACCTTAGAAAGCAACTTATCCATTTAGTCTCTGGCAACACTGTCCACTTACTAAATCAGTATACAGAGACTGTGATTAAATTTCTTCTCTAAAACTGAAGTACAGATGCCTTTACAAAAGAAAACAAATGGTAGTCACAATTTTCATGCACGTGTATTTTAGAATTAATTTTAACATTCATTCTTATTACAGAGGCAAACTTAAATGTGTTAATTACAGTGCTTTTGTATTGTGAAAGAGTTTTTTTTGTTATGCTGAGCTTTTAAATAAGCCTCAAAAAGTGCATGGACTTTATGCAGCAATACCAGCATTCAATTATTCCTCAGATGATTTTATATTTCTTGTGGTTTTACTTATAATATCAAATTTTCTATTTTGATGCATGCTTTTTGTGAGTGATTATTTTTTACTTATTTTATATGTGTTTATGACTTTTGAAGCTATACAGATGAATAGCTTGCCTTTGACAAAATACATACAGTTCAGTTTTTGTATAATTTCCAAACACTTACTGCTACTAGAGACGTGTGCAGAATTGCAGATTATTGCATATGAAATATTTCAAGTACCATTCTGACACACAGTAAAATAGTGTATTCATTAATGAAAATGATTGTTATGTCAGTATTGAAAGAAATATTGCAGGAATGTAAACATAGTTATATCTCCAGGGAATCTTATAGATGTAACTATTACTGACAGTATTCATTTTGGCTGTAAAGCAAGCTGAATAATGAATGCTTGCATATATTTCAATAAGCATTATTAACTGAAAACAGAGAGGCACTCAAAGTCCACTTCTACCCACTAAAGATTTATCACATCAATTACTGTAGTCATTTCTGGGAAATTAATTTTTAACAGACACTAGAGAAATTAAGACATTAATTAAGGCATGGTAGAAGAATTAACCTTCATTGAGGGTTCAGCTAAAAACAAGACTATTAGCATGATGCTTTAAACAATGCAGTCTTGACTTGTGATTAGAACATGTGATACCAGTGCAGATGTGCCCGACTCCAGCAGTTCTGTTTATCATCAAGAAGCATGCAGTGCATATGTCCTTACTGTACATTTCACAGGACAGAAAAAGAAATTCACTAAGGCTATCACTGTTATTCACTGTTATGATATTCATAACTAGTTCACTGGAATAGTGATCAGTTTCTGTCTTTTAAACAGCATAATGGATGCCCTGTCTAAACATGTCTTCAAGAAGTCCTGCTCTCCATCCCTTCTGTTCCAGAGTCCTTGCACTGCAAGCGCAACTAACAGCCAAACCAGAGATCTTTGTGTTAATCTGGTCTGTGTTTTTCCAAGTGCAATAATTTCATTAGCACCAGCAATACTCATATTATAGATTAACAGAAGTGAATATGGATTTTCAATACTAAATATCTTAAGGAAAGTGCTTAGTCTGGAATACAAGGACAATTTATTAACCCCCTAACCTGGGATTGAGTAGCCTGTGGAATAGTGATAAATGTGGATGGTATAGAATTTGCACTAAATTGGTTAAATACAAAATTAACTGTTTCTGTTTGGATACATTTCTTCAAAATATAAAAAATATATACTATAAATCAAATCAGATAAAATATGAAAAACTATTAGATTAATCAGATGGACTTTATTTACAATATAGAAAAATCCTTGAAGGGAAACTAACAACTCAAACTTTTGCACTACGTTTCTTATGTCATCATCAACATCATCATCATCTTCACTGTCATCAACCCCCTGGGATCAGAGAGTTGTGTCAGCTTTCACCATCTGTCTCTATTCAGTGCACTTCCCTACCTGCTTCAACATTCATGCCTATCACAGGTCTTCTTTTAACAATCCATCCACCTCCGTGCTGGACACCCTTGTTTCTTCTTGCCTTATTAATGTCTGTCTCAAATCTTCTTCACCAGATTGTCTTCTGTTTTTTCTGCACATGTGCCTGAACCAAAATAATCTGTTCTCTTTGACGTTTTCTGCAACTGGAACGGATTTGGCTTCTGCTCTTATGTCTCCATTTCTTTGTCTGTCCCACAGTGTCCATCCTACCACACATCTCTTTCATCTCTATTACCTCTAACTTCCATAACTACTCTGCCTTTATTGCCCACGTTTCTGTACCATACAGTACTGCTGGTCAAACCACTGTTTTGTATACCTCACTTTTCAGCTTCATTGGCATTCTTCTGACATACACTACCCTTGACACCCTGTGCCATTTGGCTTCAGCCCCTCTGATTCTAGCTTTGACATCCTCATTCAGACTTCCTTTCTCCTTAACTACCCCTCTCAGATACTTGAAGCTGTAAACCTGTTCATCTATCTCCCCTTCTATCTCAGTTCTCAGCTTCTTCTGGTTTCCCCCATTTGCTGCCGCTACAGCTGTTTTATCTATGCCCAATTTCATCCCATGTGCCTTCAGTTTTGCATTACATTCCCCTATGTTTTGCTGAAGTTCTTGCTCAGAGTCTTCCTGTATTGGCACATTGTCTGCATACAGCAACTTTTTTCATCTATCCCCACTGACCTGTTTGCTAATGTAGTCCACTACCAGTATTAACAGCAGTGGGCTCAGAGCTGAACCCTGATGTACACCCACTCCCAATGGGAACCCCTCTGTGATAGCAAACACTGTTCATACTTGAGTCATTGAGTCCTTGCCTATAGCTTGCACAAATTCTAGCAATGTTTCTGGGAGTTTGAACCACCTCAGGCTGCCCATATCAGCTTTCATAGGACCTATCTGTCTCCCTGGAAAGATTGGGGTTAGTTGTGCTGCATATTGATCTGAAGCTGAACTGCTCATTTCCCATCTTACTTTTTACTATTCTGTGTATTTGTTTATCACTTTCATGCAATGCAAAAGGTGTTTGATGCCTCTGTATTGCCCTTAGTTGTGGATGTCCCTTTTGTTCTTGAATACTGGTACTAGTGCGCTTATTCTCCAGTCATTTCGGATACACCTTTGTCTCCATACTGCTGTGAGTACCCTCAGGAACAATATCTCCCCTGTATCATACAACATCTTTATCCTATCTGCTGTGACCTCATCTGAGCCTGCTGCTTTACCTGACTTAATTTCTCTTAGTGCTGTTCTTACTTCTGCATGATGGGCTCCTCCTCTTCTCTCATTGTATGCTCTGCCTGGGCCGATACAGCTTCTGTGGGTTTTTCTTTGATCAGAAGCTGTTAGATGTACTCCTTCCTTCTCCCTTCAATGTCCTGCAGACTGGTGAGCAGGTTGTTACAGACATCTCTTCATAGGTTCATAGTTCATAGTTTAGTACTAAGCTAACTGCCCTTGTGAGCCATTTTAAGCCTAGCCAATTATCCCTTGTGAGACTCAAACCCTGCACCTTGTGTTTGTAAGGCAAACACCTTATCCATTAAGCCATCCTCCCAACCCTCTTATGAAGGCTGCCTCAATATCTTCTTTATCTTTCTGTCTTTGCCTTGCAACTTGATATATTTTCTTTGTGGTATTCACTGAGTAACTTTCCAGAAGCTGCTAGAGTGCCTTTGATGCCTTGTTCTTTGCTATTGCAACTCCTTTCTTAGCCTTTTTGTTAGCCAAGCAGTATTCGTTCTCAGCCTGGTCTGTCTTTTCTATCCCCCACTTTTTCCTGAATTCCTTCTTTCTTTTGATGAGTTCCTCAACTTCTGTAGTCTGCCACCAGCTTTCCTTATGTAACTTATGTCCATACCTGGCTAGGCCACATACCTGTTCTGTAGTCCTTACACATGGTGTTTTGAGATGCTACCATTCTTCTTCAACTCTATTTATTTCCTCTTCTTCTTCCTCAAGTGCTAGAGCCCTGACAAATTCCTTAAACTTCTCTGCATTCTCTCAAGTCAACTTCCAGGTCTTCAGCCTTGTCTCTGTTGACCTTAAGGCCTTCTCTGACCACTGCTTGCAACTGATTGTGGTAATCAATGGTTTATGCTGTGGGCTGACTGTTTCACTGGGGATGACTTTGCAATCACTGATTCTACCCCGGTGCCTTTCCTTACTAGGAGGAAGTCTAACTGATTGCATGTTGGCCACTCTTGTATGTGATCTCGTGACTGACTCTTTTTCTGAACCATGTGCTGGCCACTATTAAGCCTTTTGCTAAACAGAAGTCTAGAATGGCCTCTCCTTCTTTATTCCTTTTGCTCCACCCATGTGGACCTAGGCAGGCCTCATATCCTGTGTTGTGTGTCCCATCTGTGCATTCATGTCACCCATTATCAACACCAAATCATGTTGTCCTGCTGTATCTAGTAGGTCCTGTAACTGCTGTTTGAATGCACTCTTTTCCTCACTATCGCAATCCTGTTGTGGGGCATAGGCTGGGATTATGAATACTGCCCTATCATTACACTGGAGTCTTATTGTCATGAGTCTGTCACTAACTCTTATGACATCCCTCACTGCTTTCTGAAGCCTCTCCCTTATCACAATTCCCACACCATTTGTAGCCTGTCATCCTCCTGAGAAGTAGATTCTGGATTCCAAGCCAAGTGGCTTTGCAGCACTGCCCTTCCATCTTGTTTCCAGGAAAAATAGGAAGTCCAACCTCCTCTTTACCATCTGTCCTATCATGTCATCTAACTCTGTCCTATCAATGAACCATAGCAATTCTTCTTAGTTCATGTTTAGCAGGTTGAGTGGGTTTTACAGTCAGCTTTTGCTCAGCTATGCTGTTAACCAAACCTAGGCAACTGGACAATGGCTGGCCAGTAGCTTAACAACCCAGAGCTGCTGTGTTGGGCCTACACTGGTGAGTAGGAGAATATGCACCCCTGCATGGGTCCCAGGTGTAGGTCAGAGTCAGCCTCAACCCACATATCACTGACAAGTACCCATGCCAATTTGGTGACATTAGTCAACAGGACTTAATCACTTGGAGCCACATTTTTTACACCAAGTGACTAGCTTTGACATGGCATGCAGGCTGTAATTTGTGTTCTCCTATCTTGAGGATATTGCATACCAAAGTAGATACCCAAAACAGTTGGGCTATACAATTCTTCCCTCTATAGGGCACCATTTATAGTCTGTGTTGCAGACCATGGCTCCATTTTTGATTGAGTTTGAGATAAAAGCACTCAGTATGTTTTTTGGATGTGGGAGAAATCCCCACAGAAAAAAAGGGAGAACATGCAAACTCCAAAGGGGCAAAGGCCAGATACCAGGATCAAACCTTGTGCATGGGAGGTGAAGACCTTATCCATTATACCAACTGGTCTGACAAAAGTTTATAAAAATATATCAAAAAAATTTTTGGATGAAAATGAATGATTCCAAAACGTAGCCGTTATCTAATTCTACGCCATGGATTCCATAAGTACTCCTCTCCACACATATATCTTCATATTTCATTCTGTTACACTTTTCTCCTCATCAGTCCTTTCTGGCTCTCTTCTTTCCCTCACTATTTCTATCCATAACTCAAATCATTTTATTTTCCCAGAAGACAACACAGATGCCCTGTAATACTGTATGCCACTGAATGCAAATAATATTTGCTGATTAGTTGCATACTCACCCTGTTATTGCATAAACTGTCTTTTATTGTATACACTTACAAGACTGTATTCTTCTGTCTGGATATACACCCACTTTGAGCCTGAAAATGGTTCGCTGAGATTATTACTCTAACCAAGATAAATGAATAAACAAATTATTGAAATAATAAATGCATATGAAAATTGTGGTTATACTGTAATATACATAACAGTAGTCTCTTGAACAACAGTTTAATAGTACAAACATGAATAGCATTCAAAATTCAATTTCTACTGCAAGAACATTCTTTTAAGATTGATAAACTAAACTCTAAATTAGAATCAGTAAAAAGAGACTGTAGTAAGAAAGTAAACAGACCTGTTAAAGTCATTCTGCAAAAACATTTATTTTAATTAATCGTGTAGAAATTAGTCTGAATAATATAGACAAAAGATTATAAGAAGATATCCAACCTGAATTTCTTTCAAAGTAAAATAATTGGTTCTTGGGAAACATGATGATTTGGAAAACAGGGAGCAGAGTCCACAAAACAATGGAATGAAATAATAAGAATGCAATTTGTAATTTACGGTTATCAAAACTCCTCAGCTTGCCTAACGGACTTTCTAATTGAATCAAAAGAGCACAATGGCCATTGGCTAAAATGTTCAGCAGAAATGGTCTTCTCCAACACAGATCATAGTGACTTCTTTTTTCAGATTTGGATACAAAATTAACTTTAATAACTGCATGGTCAAACCAACTTTCCCAACAAAGCAGCAATTTCAATAGATTTGACAAAGTTTATTTCTCTAAATGAAATGAAAAAACAGATTGCATTCTGTGCTTTTAATATCTCACTTTTATTGTTTTTTCAACAATAATAACACAACCTCATATAAATATCAATATTAACAGAGAAACATTGATTAACAATAAAACAACCATAACAGTTGTGTGTTCCTTCATTGTGTATCACTTGCAGAAATATCTACACTTTGAAAAACTATTTTGATGAAGAAAAATATATACTTATGTACATAACCTTTTCCATCTCCCATCAAATGCCTAGTTGATCTTATAGTTTTCAAGATTCATTCAAATTCCAGTAGAATTTTGTCACAAGATTCCAACTTTTTGGCTTTCTCTCCATCACATTTATTTTATAATGTTTTATTCATCTTATCAGTTTTAGATATTTTAAGTGTAAACTTCCCATTCTAATAGGGCATGCTGTTCTCCATTCCCTCACAAAGTACTATTATTGGAACAAATGCTAACATTAATTTATGAGTAAACTTTTTTTCTTTCCCAGCTATAGCTAGGGCTTACCATGTCTGTGTTATTGGCGTATGAAAAATGTGTTCCTATTGCTTCATTGCTTGTCGCTGTAGCTGCTTGCTCCATGGCATTCCCAAAACATATGCATCATTCCTGCGTCATTTGCTGCATAACTCCACCATTTTATTTTTGCATCTCCCATTTCACATCTTATTTTATTCAGGATGTTATACTATAAGTGCAATATTCTCATATGTTGGCCCTATAAGTAAGGCCATTTTCTGAGGAGATGGGCATTTTCCCAGACCTGAATCAATGCTTCATGTGCTATTTACTCTTGTATGTTCTTTCTTAAATAGCCACATCCTTTTAAGCCCAGCTCTACAGTTTTCACTTCAAAGCTGTCTGATTTCTTTATACATTAGACCACTTCCTTTTTTGACACTGCCACATTGTTATTTCTTCTCAGCGTAGGATCAGTGAACCTTTAAGTAGATGATTGTCAGGGTGCTGAACATTTTGAAATGTTTATCTCTGTCCTGAAATTAGTTTTGTAGTTTATCATACACTAGTCTTTTTACCTTTAATTCTATATGGTTATCTGGACCAACTGCTTTCAGCTAGTTATCCCTACTTCTTCCAGATTTTTAGGTATTTGTTCATGTACTATAGTTTTAATCTCTGGCTGATCCCAAATCCTTTTATATATAGGTGATTTCCATGTTATTTCTCCTAGCTACTTTAGTCCTGTCTATCAATCCCATTTTAAAGTTCAACAAATATGCTTTCTGTATTGGGATAGCTCCTGTTCATCCCACATTTTGGCCTTTGTACCCTCTTCAAGAAGTCTTATCCATTGGTTGGTGCAGGGGCACTTACCCCATTGAAAAACATTTATTTTTAGTGCATTTTCTCCATCTGAACATGTTAGATTAAAAGTGTTCTAGATAAAATGATTTGTCGATTATATGAGTTTTAGACAAAATGTTGTTAATATTTTGTGTTTAGACAAAATGTGTATTAGATAAATTTGCAAATACCCATATACATATATATATATATATATATATATATATATATATATATATATATATATATATATATATACACATATTTACATGTGGTATTTGTAAATACTGAAACCAGATTAGTCATACAACAAAAAACATTTACTGATAAAATTGCATAAAGGCCAATTAAAAAGAATGATTAGTGTAGGATGTTTAGAGAATAATACATACTGCTGCAATAAATCTTTCAGCTCCAAATGCAGTATAATTATCACATCTTTAAAAATAAAAGCACTGTGAAAAAGACACGGAATGGCCATTTCAGTTTTGTCTTTCAACTAAAGAGATTCAAACAGTCTATAAGAAAGAGAGTAATCGTTGTAGGTGCCATTCACACTTTTGCCATGTACCTCTGTCAGCCTTTGGGAGTGCTTCTGCACCACAATAAAGTGCAATGATAAAGTCACAGCTCCATTTGAGACCCTCCCTCACAATTAGACTTCTCAAAATGAAGCTTGTCAGTGTCCAGTAGTGCTATATTGATAACATTGTGTAAGCCATATTTTTTCTTCAGTAGCAGAATATTAAATGTTGGTATTCACAATCATTTTAAAATAATGTATCTTATTTTATGTCACAGTTCATCTCTGACAGCATTATGTTGCTAACTGTTTATGTGTCTTATTTTTGTACTGTTGCTTTTCTTCTCTGTTGCTTTAAAGTGCAATGCAAAATATCACAGTGAAAACCCCTTACCCCATGTCACACCTTCAGGCAACCATGTACATCTTTGGTATTTCAACATAGTACTTATTATCACAGGACAGTGCTACATTGTTTAAACATGTGTTACATAGTACTTATCACAGAACAGTGCTACATTGTTTAAACATGTGTTACCTAGTACTTATCACAGAACAGTGCTACATTGTTTAAACATGGGTTACATTGTACTTATCACAGAATAGTGCTACATTGTTTAAATGTGTTTCATAGTACTTATAATCACAGAACAGTGGTACATTGTTTAAATGTGTTACATTGTACTTATTACAGAATAGTGCTACATTGCTTAAACATGTGTTACATAGTACTTATTATCACAGAATAGTGCTATATTATTTAAATATGTGTTTCATTTGATAGCATACACAATGTCACAACTCCAGACCAGTCAGAAAAAATACTATAGTGCCAAATTTTGCATCCTGGAAATATTTAATAATTGTGGTTATCACTTCTTTACAGCTATAATGCCATTTCAAAATGTCACAAGTCTAATTATATGTGAGTTAAACATCTCAGAAAAGAATCAGTCAGTGCACAGAGGAGCTGCTTTGCTGCTAACAATGTACATCCATCTTTTTTAACTCAACAGTACATTATATATATATATATATATATATATATATATATATATATATATATATATATATATATATATATAAAGTATATGCATACATATATACAGTTTAATAAAAATATTTTTTCAATAACACATTTTATGACATTTTTATTAAACTAAATTGTTTTTATAGTGATTGTTATCAAATATGCAGAGAGACATTTCTGAGCTTTTCTTGCAAGTCAAAGATGCAGGAAAGATCCTGTATTGAATGTAATCCATTCTTCTCTAAGAATGATGATGAAGATGAATAAAGAAAAGATGGCTGGTTTGAATAACTGGCTGAATGAATTGTGCCATTCGAGAGGAATACAATATATGCCATCTTGGGATGATTTGCTGCACAGCCATATTTACTTCAGCAAGGATGACTTGCACCCACAATACCAAGGCTTTCACATACTGACTAAAGCCCTTGCTGCATCCATAGTACCTTTTTAGGCAGAATCCAGGTAACAGATTTCTGAAACTAGAAAATAAAATCAAGAACCAGACAATATCAAGTAAGTGCTGCTCAGCGCTAGGAGTTTAAAGAACAGACCTCCTGACCTGGAGGCTCTCCTGCATTTGGAAAAGACACATAAATATTATCAGTGTTACCTGGGTAAAAAGTGCAAGAAGCACCCCTGCTGTATCAAGGATTTATTTTTGGATCTCCTTATCATCCCACAGGTTTGTTACCCAGCACCCTATATCCATGTCTGCTCTTCCAGCTACTCCAGTCTCCCCAGAATTCCTGCAAATCCACTGGGGATGATCATGAAACCTATGGGAGTCCTGGGGGTCTTGGCCTTCATAGTCCCACTGTGTTTCCTCATTGTGCCTTACATGTCACTCCCCCCTTCTCTTGTGATCTCTTTGTTTTATCCAAAAGGCTGGCATGCAATGTGGACATGCTAATGCATCACCTCCCCTCTGTGGTTGCTCAGTCAATGTCCCCACTATAATCCCTCTTTGATATACACCCCATTTTCATATGTCTGACAGCTATCATTGGGGAATATGTGGGGATCCCCCTCTTGACTGCCCTCCCCTGGGATGGTAATGCCAATATCTCCCCTACCACTCTATCACCTCTATTTCTAAGCTTTCCAGCTATCATGCCTTTAGACCTGATGTGAACTCTGGTGGCATATCCATATTTGTTAATGACCACATTACCTTGAGGCAGATTCCTAGAGACCCGAAAACCAAAGTTGTTGAGATACAAATCACACTATATAAAACAACTGTCAGATCAAAGCATGTTAAAGAACTTCCTCATTCTCATGAAATCCATTTTGATTCCTAAATATATAGAAATGAGCTTCAAATACACAGGAACTCCACAATCCTCTGGATTTTAAGTACCTCCTCAGTAAACTGGGATATCTATACCTCAAATGCTGCTTATGCCCCACAATGTCTTGATTTCATCAGGAAGAATTCCCTGGACTAAATAGTCAAAGAACCTGTTACAGGACAAAATACTTTAGGCTTGGACCAGGACCATACAAATATAGCACATTCTTACACTATCCCACTTGTACACTCTTTCCCAATAAAGTATGAAAACAGAGTGATAACCTTCTCTTTCAAAGTCTCCAAACCATCAAATGCAAATAACACAGTATCCAAACACTTCAAATGCACCAACATTCTCAAGTTATATGATGAAGCCTCAGAATTCATGTCAGATGTAAATATCGCAGTATCCAAACACTTCAAATGTACCAACATCCTCCAATTATGTGATAAAGTCTCAGAATTCATGTCAGATGTAAATATCACAATATCAAAGTACTTCAAATGTACCAACATCCTCAAATTATATGAAGAAGTCACAAAATTCATACCTCTCAACTGTCCAGAGTTTTTAAAAATTCCTGATATTTGCTCATATTTTTGATCCATTCAACATAGAATTTTAGTTTTCTGATAAATCACTGGCAAACCATTGAGGACTGATGTCAGAAAATAATAACAGTCATTTGATTTTAGACTTCATACCCTTCATGAAATTTATGCTAATGCAAAAGTAGCTGTTCTATCAATTTCTTATACATTTGAGCAATGTTTATAATTGTCCTTATTTTTGGGCCTTTATCTCCCTATCATTTATGGCTTTACCCATATTTCTTGCTCTAATGAGTTGAGAGTTATGACTGTAATCCACAGAGTACTGACACACCTAGTAGTTCCATGAATAATTTCTACTCTCTTCTAGAAAAAATGCATTAATATGCCATCTTCTAGCAGAATCAAATAAAATGGAAAGTTCAGAAGCAAAACATCCAGGTGCATAAATAAATAATACAACAAAAGAAAAAGGCTTATTTGAATATAGAGGCAAGCTAAATCCCCACAAATCAAGGCCAACATCAAAAAAATGATTGAAGATACTGAAAAAAATATCATCAGGAAAATAAAGGCACCCCATAAACTTAGACTGACATTGGAAACTACGGATAATTACAAATCCATCTTCACTTATGTTAGGAGACAATAACTCCTAGCATTGCTCTGAATGTATTCAAAATGGTTTCTTTTACTCAGATCAAGTAAATATCTCAAATATGTTAGCTAACAAATTTAGGGCAAATTTCAAACCCAAGCCAAGTATACACAACCCATAAGGTTCTCAGACCTCCTATCATCACAAAAGAATACTTTCTAATGGTATTTTAGAAAAAAACAACTATATCCTCCATTGGATTTGATAACATACCCAGCTGCCTGCTGAAAAGCACTAAACTTACAATGGTGGACACCCTCCTACATTGTTTTTTTTTTTTTTTTTTTTGAAGTTTCAAGTAGTTTATTCAGTTAAGCAGGTAGACAGATGAGTGTTCTTGATTTAATACATTACATTCAACAGGTAAGTTATTTAAAGGGAGTTACAGACAAAGGTGGGAGTGTCCAGGGGAGCTGATTGAAGGAAAATCTGGGACATGAAAAAAAAAGAAACTAATCTCAAACCTTAGCAGTTAGTCCCTTATTTGAATATATTTTTTTCAAATATATTTTTATTAAATTTTTCAGATTTAATAAACATGTCGTAGAACTGTATGACACACTGAAGAAAAACATCACAGTCAAGTATGATACAAAACAATGAATACAAAAACTATGCAATTATAAAACAGTGGTTATTGATTTGAGTACCTTATAACTGATCAGATAAATTAACTGATACGGTACCCCAAAGGTATATTCCAATAAGAGTCTAGCCTCCCAAAAGGAGGATAAGTTTAAAGAAAGAGTATACTATTGTAATGAGAAGAGACTAAGAGCTGTTGTAAGGGTACTCCCTATAATAACTATGTACACTATATAAAACAATTTACAACATATTTACAATGTATTTACATCATGGATGCCAGATGACCTCACAGATAAAATAGCATAGGACATTATAAAGTCAAAAGACAGGGTGTAGTGGTAACAATAGCAGATGATTATGGACTGGTCATAGCATAAAAGAAGGACTACCTGGAATGCAAAGTAAAGCGATCTTTATTGCTGGATTTTACTTAGTTTGGATTAGGTCAAAAAGAGTATCCCAATATTTTTGAAAATAATCCTTTTTCTTTTTGGTATTCATGCACAGTTTGTGTGCAGAAATATATTTGATTGCCATTGTCATGAAGTTTTCCCAGGTAATTGCTGAAGGGTTGATCCAGTTTTTGGTAATAAAATATTTAATGAGAGCACAGACCGTAACAAGGACATGGTGATGAATACCGTTGAGTGATTTGGGAGTTATATTAAGGATCACAGTTTGCCAGGAGAATGTGGTTTTCTCATACCCCATTTTTCCAACAGGATTCTGAGGGAACACCAAAAGTTTGTAAAAGTTCTTACAACTCCAAAACATGTGTAATATATCTACACGAGGGAGGGAACAGAAAGGACAGGTTAAGTTTTTATTGTATCCAAATTTTAGTAAGACTGCTGGAGTGTAGTAGGAAATATTGTTGATCATAAGCTGAGTGTAAATTAGGTTTTTGAAGGGAGTTAGATTTAGGGTATTACTGATTGCTTCATATTTAGACTCTCTAGAGATTTCATCTTGTATGGTATCCCAATACTTGGAAAATAGAAGTGAATGGTTATGCTTAATGGTTGACACAAGTTTATAAGTATGTGGAATCATTTTGTTTTTTAGGGAGAGTGAATTAATGATTGATTGTTATACATTAATGTCTTGCTCCATCACTCTATATTTAGAGAATTTTTGCTTTATGAGTGAGCTGAGTTGTCTCAAGATAAGGCCATATTTATTTGGGGCCCCAAATACATTTTTTACCTCTGTTGCATTCTTAGTACTGTAAAAATGCCAAACTGTGGCCTTCTTGATAATAGGAAAGTTTGATAAGTCAATCATTTATTACTGAATTTTAAATTAGGATTTAGATGTACGGGTTGGAGAATGGGGATTGTATTGTGCAAATTTAGGGATCTCATCAGAGCACGAAAAGTATAAATTTTGTTCTTTAGTGGAGGCAAGAACTTAAGTATTGTGGTCACCATTCAGTGAAAGAAAGGGGACAGACTGGGAGTTAATTTTAAATGAATATATATAGTTTTAGCAGATTTTGACCCATGTTGGAGACTAAGATTCAGCAGAGGGGTCATAACAGGCTATTCATATTAAACGGCTAGCAGTAATTATGTGATAATAAAGACTGAAGTCTGGGAAACTTAATCCACCTTTGGTCTTTGGGGTAATTAGCTTCCTATATGATATTCTGGTTGAGTTAGGGAACCATAAGAACTCTGAGATTGTGATTTCTAATTTATGGAAGAAGTTTTTAGGAGCATTTAGAAAAATAGAGTTAAGATGGAAAAGGATCCTAGGTAGGATATTCATCTTAATTATAGCGGATTTTAATAACAGAGAAAGAGTGATGTTTTTCCATCTAGTTAGATCATTGTTAATTTGATCCCAGACTCTATAAAGGTTTGTTTTCATTAGCTTTTGATGGGAATGCGAAAAGTTTATTCCTAAGTATTTTAGTGTATACTTAAGTGGGATGTGTGATAGGGGGAAATAGTATTCTAAATGCTTCTTAGGATTTAAAGGAAAAAAAGATGATTTGGCAGGGTTTAATTTATAGTTAGCGACCTTAGAGAAGAGATTAATAGAGTTTCGGATTTTTTGTAGATCTGTGTTAGGAAGCTCAAAGTAGATGTTAAGGTCATCAGCAAAAGCCGAGTATTTTGTTTCAATGTTAAAAATTTTTGGAATATGATGATAAGTCTTTTGTTTAATCCAGATAAGAGGAGGTTCAAGATATAAATTAAAAAAGATAAGGTGAGAGTGGGCAACCCTGTCTGGTGGCATTTGTGATTTTAATAGGATGTGATAATGTTTTGTTAATATAGAGGGAAGTAGAGGTGTTGTTATAAAGCATATTAATAGTGTTTATAACCAAATCAGGGAAATTAAAGTATTCCATGGTTAGGTATAGAAAGTTTAGGTCGACATTATCAAAGGCCTTGGTTACGTCTAACGTTAATGGGTAACGTGGGTGATTATTCTTTTTTTAGAAACAGCATTAATGTATGTAGGGTAAGAGTATTGTCACAAAGCTGTCTTTGTTTTACAAATTCCAATTGTTTGAGAGAAATGATTGAAGCCATAATTTTTTGGATTCTCTTAGCAATGATGGTAGATAGAATTTTTATGTCCACATTTATAAGGGCAATTGGCCTATAGTTAAGAGTGCTAGATCTGTCCGAGTTCAGTTTTGGAATGAAAATAGTTTTAGAATTGTTCATATATGTGTCCATAATCCCTTCAGATATGATATAATTGAACATGTTAAGGAGAATTTTAGAGAGTTTACTACAAAAGGTTCTGTAGACTTCACCTGTAAAGCTGTCGGGGCCTGGCACCTTATTAGGTTTAAGTTTTTTAATGGCTAATGTTATTTCATTCAGTTTTATAGGACTGTTTAAGAGGGTGTTTTGTGTTGGAGATAATTTTGGAACAGAAAGCTCATTAAGAAATTATGTGTAATGTTCTTTTTGGATTTGGTTTTTGGGATTGTAAAATTAGGTGAAGATATCTACAAAAGAGTTTACAATGTCTTTAGTTCTATACAGATTTTTCCCTTTACAATTTACTTCCTTTATATAGTTTGGTCCTTCTTTGATATTTATTAATCTAGCTAGAGTTCTGGAGGGAGTTTGGGCCCATTCCAAGTATCTATGAAGAAGTTTCAGTTCAACCAAAGAATGGTTTTGCAAGTGGAAGGAATAGATTTTTTTTGTACTACGTGGAATTTATTTTCCAGATCAGGGGAAAATCATTTTTGCAATTGGGCATCAGTTGTCTTAAACTCTTTGGTAAGATTGTTGATGTATAATCTTTCTTTGTTTTTATAATAAGATGCTTTTTGTATGAGCATTCCTCTAATGACCACTTTAGCTGCTGCCCATTGTATATCTAAGGAGATGGTGGATAAACAAGATTTGGCTTCAAAATGTTTTAAATAGTCATTGACCTCCTGCAGAACATCATTTTTTTTTGAGGATGTTACAGTTTAGTGACTGAGTGTGATTCCTGCTGTCATAGTTCAATTGTTGAGT
Source organism: Protopterus annectens (assembly GCF_019279795.1). Classification (NCBI taxonomy): domain Eukaryota; kingdom Metazoa; phylum Chordata; order Ceratodontiformes; family Protopteridae; genus Protopterus; species Protopterus annectens. The sequence goes on along the minus strand of NC_056749.1, from coordinate 825,955,162 downwards.
AGGATTAATACAAAGTATTATATTAGAGTGATCGGATATAGATCTAGTCTCAAGGGCAAAGTTGGTAGTTTTATTAGAGAAAACATCTGAGATAAAAAAATAGTCAATTCTAGACTAAACTTTGTGTGAGGCAGAGTAAAAAGTGAACTTATTACAATCCCTGTCTAGATCAGATATTAAGAAAGGGTCAACTAGGTTGAAACTATGCATCAAATCTTGAATAGATGCAATTATTTGGGAGGGCTGTTTTCTGTTTTTATTTGAGCTAACATGCAAGGGGTCAATGAGTGCATTCCAGTCGCCACCAATAATGTAAAGATGATCAGGGTATTGAAGTAGTAAATTATGTATTTCAGAGATGAACACATGTTGATTTGAACATGGGCTATACAGATTTAAGAAAAGTACAGGACTTTTAACCTGAGGGTATGAGCAGGAGAATAAACACCATTTGCCATCTGGGTCAAATTTGGTATGTGGTACTTCCCCAGGAAATTATTTTTTAATTAAAATAGTGGTGCCTTTTGATGCGAGGCAATTGCCTGTTGATATAATAAGTCTAATCCAATTTCTTTTTTTTGATATTATCCCGTTGATCATTTGTCATATGGGTCTCCTGTAGAAAGACAATGATAGATTTATCCTGCTAAATCAGGTGCATAATCAGCTTTTTTTTTTTATTTCCTGAAAGCCATTTACATTCCAGGAGTTCACACTAATCATCTGTCTATAGGGTCAAGAAATAAATAGATGTTAAGGTAATTAAAGAGAAGAGTTTTACTAAAGACAGTCCAAGCGGTAATTAGTCTTTTTACGAACAACAGAATATAAAATATAATCAGGACAATTATTCTGGCATGCATGCTCCTTACCTTAAAACCCATGCCTAACCACCAGTCACCCTGAATCATTTTTGTATAGGTTTGCAATAGATACAAGTAAGCTGTTATTAAACATTTTTGTCTAAAAAGGATGTTACATGAGAAGAGCAGGGAGACATATATATTAACAATAGTCCAAGCGCCAACGGGCATTACACAACTACACACTCATGCCACTCTGAAAGATATTTAAGAGTAACATATGAGTAAGGAATAGATAGTTAGAGGCAAGATAGAGTTAAAGTTAGTTAATTAGAGAGAAAAGGAAGCAGAATCACAGAAAGACTTAATATAAACAGCATTTATACCAAATACTTAACTTGGAATTTGTGCTATGCAAATAGGCAGATAAGGTTAAAGTAATATATAAAGTAATAATAATAATTGTTCACATTAATTGAGACCAAAACACTATAAAGCAAGACAATAATAATACACCTAATCACGGACAATAAGAACATGTTACTATAACTGGTACTTCAAGGGTAAGGGCACAATCCAATAAAATGCTTTTTCACATGAGTTCAAAAATAGAAAGTTCAGCTTCTAAAGACTGAATATAATACTGAACCAGGAGGTTTACAAAGGGAAAAACTATAACAGAAGAATTAATCAACTAAATGCTAGTATTAAAAACCAATTAGCACCTAATACATGCTAAGGCACTTTTCAAATCTTCCAAGATAATCAGCTGAGTTTACAAAGCATTTGTATTTGTGCCACCTGAGACCAGAAGCATTATTTTGGCTGCCTGGACAGCAAACTATGTTTATAAGCATTTAACCATATATTACATCTCTATAAGATTCAAAACAGTTATAGAATAGCAACTTGCAAGTCAACAGCATTAACACAGAGCTTAATCGACAGAATATCAATTTAACTAGTACTAGATTCTTGGCAAACATTAGGAGAGACAAAAAATACATACATAACCTGCATTAACTACATAAAGCAAAACGAATAAAATACACTTTTAAATGTATTGTGCTACTAAAATTACCCTGACCAGTGTCCTTTAGTGTCCGTTTAGTATTCAGTATCTAAATATACCTAGAAATTGTTTTAAAAGATCCATTTCTTCATATTTGCGATGTAGTTCGCGATTTTAGCATTCCCAGTAATGCATTGCTTCTTTTCCCATGATCTCTGACCCCATGATGTCATCGGCCGATGTTTTAGCTCCATTCTGGGCTATGGAATGCTAAAATGGCCCTGGAGGCTTGAGTAACCCTCGTGGAGCTTGAGAACAGGCCTTGATAGGCCTCAGGAGGCAACGCAGGATGCAAAAAATGGATCTATGAGACGCTGAAAGAACCAAAACAACAAGCAGCCCCAGAAAATGGAGGATGTCAAAAAATGAACTGGATAGATGTCAGTGTATGTTGGGCTTAATTAGGAGTACTAATTAGCCTGCAGAGCTAAGAGAAATGCAGCAAATATTTATGATTTATTTTCTTCTGCCAACATTCACAGACATTAATATACAGTAGATAGAAGCTGTATTAACATTGTATTGATAATACAATAATAAGACTTATTTATCTGGTAGTTCCTTGAAAGCATGCATAAATGCTTTCTTTGCTTCATCCACAGAATGCACTAGGAATTTTTGATCATTGTAGTTGAAGGAGAGGATGGCTGGGTACTTCATTTGAAAACGCATTTTTTTTTTTAATCAACAAAGCACTGAAGGGGGCTAAAGCTTGTCTCTGAACTTTAATGGGCTGAGGCAGATCCTGTGAAATTGTAATCCTGTACCCTCTCCATGAAATGTTAATTTTTTTTCTTTGCAGCCATAAGAAGCATATTAACATGTGCAGCATTAAGGAGCTTTGCATAGATCTGTCTAGGGTTAGCTTCATCTTGAGCTCTTCGTAATGCTCGGTGGACTCTTTCAATAATAATTTCCTTAGCAAGAGTTTTGTTTTCAGTAATGTGTTCAAAGATCTCAGTTAGTATGACAGGTAGTTGAGTTTTCCGGATGCCACATATTAAAATATTGTTTCTCCTACTGCGAGCTTCTAAATCTATTATTTTTTTGTTGTAAGTCACTGATAATTTTGTCATTTGCATTTACTTTGGTTTGTAAATCTTGTATTTGCTTTGAGTTCTCTTCAGTTTTGTTGTCAATGAGGTTGATTCTGGTTATAATTTGGTCCAGGTTTGAACCAAATGAGTTTAATTTGTCTGAGAATAGCTTGAAATCCTCTTGCAAAGGTTGTAGTGCAGCCTTAATGTCATCGAGTGAAAGTGCAGAGTCACCTTTAGATTTAGCAGCCCCTTTGTTTAGCTCTTGTGTTGATTTATTTATTCTTTGCCTCTTAGCTATTACATCCTTCTTAGGGGAAATTATAGAAGAAAGTTTAGTTTTTGAAGTTGTAGCATCCATAAATTCTTGCTGGCTAGCCATCACTAATCTATTATTTTTCCGAATTAGAGCAAAGCTGTGTGGTTTAAAGATTTCTTTTTTTAACTTCTCTTATTTAGAGCACAGTCTTTTGAAGACAAGGATTCCACCATGTGGTCTCGGCCCGCTACAGAGTGAGTACAGGTAAGCACTTGAAGAAAAAGTTAAAAGTTAACTTCTTTGACCAAAATGCACCTCTACATCTTATCCTTTGAACGCATTTAAGTGGAAATACTCCTTTCTTTTGAGTTTTAATGCCAGATGCGGGTTATTTTGAGCAGATAGAGTTAGTTGATACAGGAGCTGCAGAAAGTGTGTGTTCAATGCACGGCGGCCATCTTGGACTCCCCTCCTCCATTGTTCAAACCTGAACTTAGCTACTAGCTTTGTCCTGAAGGTATGACACTCAACATTTGTGATGTCACTTCACAAGAACAACCCCAGCACAGACCTTGGAACCTGCAAACCCATAAGCCTGACGAGCCTCATGTGCAAGGCCATGGAACAGGTCATAACACAGTGGATAAATTATTATATTAAAAATATTTTAAGACTTGACCCACAGCAGTTTGGCTTTGTTAAGTATAGATCATTACCTTAGAACTATTGTAACTGCAAAAATGATGGCAAGAACCTGGAAGATATAACTATTGATATAATATTCAGAGTTTTAGATTCTGTGCAAATAAATACTGCCATATTCCTTGCTGACCAAATGATGGGTTCTCTTTTAATCATATTCTTTGAAGACAAACATTTTTTTAGAGAAGTAAAATTCATTGTGTTACTAGAAGGATCTACTGTTAACTAATGCAGTCTAGCCTCATCTACTAACCAACCTAGGAAAAAAGAATAAGTACATTTTATATAACTGACTTGTGGCAACCTGTCAAGCAACTGCTATTATAAAACAGAAAAGATGCCAACCCTGGGAAGCCTAATATTCAGTGTGACCAGATGTCATAAAAGTCTATCTCTCTTCCACTGCCCACTGTCAGACGTTTTATCTGTTGATGCTAGAAAAAATACATTTGACTGCTAATGCATTTAAATAAAATAAAAACAGAAAGGCCACTGCAATGAAAAAATACTTGTGATTTCTCAGGCAGTAAATGTGAATATGATGCTGTCAGACAGTGCTTATTAAATCAGGATGCTAATTATAAAGAGTTTTACTGTGCAGAAATGTAGGAATACTCTGCAGCAGGGCCATTTTACTTGTATGTATTCTAAACTGTCCTCCATCTAACTCCAGCCTAAGGAGCAGCAAATGTGAGAATGTGACAACTGCATTTTACCAAAAATGGTATTGAAACATAACTGGCTGACAATGACAATTGCCTAAATGTCATCAGCATATATATGCTCAGAGATACAAAGGCATACAAACAAGTATGTGCACACACAAACACACGAGCATACCTAGGCACACACAACCACAGACAGAGAGACACACACAGTATACATGTATATGTATGGGTATAGATATAGACTACAACATATACACACACACACACACACACACACACACACACACACATGTGCATTAGACATGCACAAACATACACACACACACGTGCATTAGACATGTACAAACACACACACACACACACGCACACACACACAAACACACACACATACACACACATACACACACACACACACACACACACACACACACACACACACACACACACACACACACACACACACACACACACAGATGCACACAAGAAGACACAACAGATATGCCCACACAATCACACAACTACAAAGGCAAGTACTGCAGATTTTTTTTCTATGGTATAATCATGTAAACAATTTTATTAAATGTTAATATCTAATTTTGCAGAATATACAGCTAATGCTGTTCAGACTTTTGTATACTTCAGTGACTGATAATGGACAGAAGTATACATTTATAATGCTTAACAAATTACTGTATCTCACAATACATTACACTTTTTACATAGTATGTATAACGATGTCAGTGTTTTTTTCTGGTTGTGACACCAGAAGACTGATAAGGGTGTCTGCCTAGGAGTGTGTACCTAATGATACGTAAGGTGCACTACAATGCTTGCTTTCTACCCATCTGATGATGCACATAAATAGAATTATGGATAGTGCACTCACTGGCACTTAATTCTGGAAGGTGGAACGTATCCATTTATAGCACCACGACTAAAGTTTGAGTGTGAAAGATTCATTAAGACATCTTCATTGTGTACTGCAAGCCTGTGCTAAGCATTGCTGTAATCTATGTCAAGTAATGTTAAGAGCAGAATAAACAAATTAATTAAAATGCAGCCCTGTCCAAGGAGCAGAGTGACAAACTGATAGATTCCTTATACCACATAGTGCGCTGAACTGCCGTACTTAATTGCCAAGTTATGCATAGTATAACTCAGTGTGTTTTTATTTATATACCTTTGTTTATGTAATATTTGTCTCATGTTACATAGCTTATTTTGTGGGAAAGACCTGAGCTGGTGTTCATACTTACCAACATAATGTGCCTATGACCTATGACTTATGACACAACAAAACTTCAACTACTGGCCCTTTTCAATACATGCTATAGGATCTTTTACATGCTTCTGAGCTATGACCATCTCATGCATGGGTGACCTCATTTTAACAGATCATCCAAAGAACTATGCCTAAGAAGTTCAGCACCCCCCCACCCCCACCCCGACCACTTATGGTGTGCTATAATGCCTTTGCCAGAGCATTTATTCCAGCAACACACTAGGGAATAAAACCCACAGCCTTTCTGATATTAGCATCAAAAGTAAAAATAATACCTATTGAGCCAGTAATGTAGCAAGGCAATGAGCAGTCCAAAATGTTCTATTTGCTTTCATCAATATGTTTCATTTCTTGTTTATTTATAAACTGTACAATAAAGTTGCATGAGTAGTAAATAAAATAAAATGAGTCACAAACTATTTTTGTTCACAGGGTATATGATATCATGTGAATGCCTGCAAACAGGTGTGTCTTTGTTCTGAAATTCATATTGTTAAATGCATGTTGTCTATGAATATAGTCCAGATATGATTTATAAAACTGCCCAAAGTGAATATTACTACATCCTTACTAGTTTACCTTAGTTCTGTTTATCGTTACCATTATGATGTAATCAGGTGGTATGCTACATTGTTAAAGATAATGGAGTCCCTCTTCCATTCAAGTTACTGTTAATGTTACTATGGAAACTATGAACATGGGAGAGGAACAACATTGTTAACATTATTTTAAACAAATGCTCAAAATTCTGCAAAAACTTATTTTTCTTTAATTCTTAAGAATTTAATCTTAAAAATGTCAGTGTAGCATCTGTAAGTGACTGTGGTGCCCCAACACTGGCCCAGTAATCAAGGAACCTGAATTCTCACCACTTACACCAGTGGGGGACGTACACTGGGATGGTGACAGGTACACACACAGTACTTCCAGATGTAGATCTCTGCATCAAATGCAATTTCCCTTAAGAGCACATAGAGACCGCAGTCAGTCTGCTGCTGGTTTCTCCCTCTTTCTCCAGATCCCCAATAAGACTCCTTACTGGCACAGCTACAGGGTTGATATCTTAGCTGAATGGCCAAGCCAAGACCTCCTGCACCCTTTCTGTCTAACCAATGCTTCATGTCCCTGCCCAAGTAGCTGACACACACGCACTCTGAGATTTGATTTATACACACACTCACACACACACACACACACACACACACACACACACACACACACACACACACACACACACACACACACACCTGGGAAAGGCTGGCACAGGTTTACTATCTATGCCCCCTTCTGCCCAGACTATAAGGTAGTTATTACTGTCACCAGCCATGTCCTTATCAGCTACTTAAAGGCCCTTAACAAAAGGTGTCCAATCCAACTATGCAATGTTACAATCAATACAAATGGTAGTTTGACCAAGAGCAAGGCTATTAGGAGTGGCCCACAGTATCATCAAACAAATATGCAAGTACTCTCAGAACTTACATATATCTCACAAATGTCAGCCACAATGAAAGGTTTAAATATATTTAATAATAAATAATAAAAGAACAAGAAAATACTCAGTATATAATCTAAATTAAGCTTTGCTATATTCCTGACTGTAACTAAGAGAATTACTGTACCCTAGTAACTTACAGAGCAAGCAAGGCAGATGTGGTGAGTGGTTCTTCCAGCTAATGTTTTCAGGTCAAGGAAAAATACAGAATACACAGTCTCTCTCTGAGAGTTCTTAAATATATATCTCAAATGTTACTACTGGGATAGCTTGCAGGATGACATGACTTCTTGTCATCTGACTCTATCCCAGGTAAAACCTCCATTGATGCAGCTGGTAGCATTTAGCATCTACCTGTAAAAATACATAGACAAGGCTTTTCTTAGATCTAAGTGAGATCCTGGAAGTCATAAAACAATAAAAACACATCTAAGACAATACAGTGAACCTCTGGTTCTAGACATGTTGTCTGTTACTGCACTGAAACTAAAAGATAACATCCTTTTTACGGCATGGCTATAAAGTAATTTAATTTCAACTATTTTTCTGAAGTTTTGCAAGTTAACCTTATATATTCCCATTTCTCCTTTTAAAATATATAACAGTTACAAGTGTGTAACCACATTTCTTTTCTGTTCCAGTAGAGTACTCTGTGGATACATTTTTAAGGCTCAGTACTTTACAACCCTTTTCAGCACACACTTCTGTACCAGCAGTTTGATATACACATAACATACAGTTCTTTTTTTTTTTCAAAAAAACTTTATTTGATTTTATATTAACAGACAACATGCTAACAAAAGGAAGAAAAAAACAATTAATATATGAATAAAACTATGCCAGCCAAACAGGAAACTTTATTGCACTTATTTACATCTGTGCCATTCAACTAGTTAAATCATGCATTCAAAAATATAGATACTTCATAGAAAACACATGATAGAAAAAGAGGGCAGATTGATATCTAATGTAGAGCAGACTACACGGGGGAAGGGAATACTAATGGTTACGCGAACGATATACCCCTGGATTTACTAAACTTCCGTGCAGGACTAATCTAGTCCTGCAAGGAAGCATCAGTTTAAGAGGAGGACAGCAGCGCGCCATGCATATTAATGAAGGCGTGCTGCCTGAACTCCCAATGCTACATGGAGCGTGGACGAGTGCAGGGGGTGTGTCTGAGAGCAGAGCTCTCAGAATAAACATGCCCCTGCAAAGTAGAACAGAGGAATGTGTAAATAAATGAGCGAGACTGCTCATAAGTGTCCGCATATCCCCACCAACAGCCCCCTTGTGTTCAACAGCAACATTACAGTCAAATAGAACGAAGAAACCCTATTATTTATTTTTTTTTAAACCCCGAGTACAGCTAACCATAGGTGCACGGGTTTGCCCATCGCTTAGCTATGGTTAAAGCAGCTGAAAAAGGCTGAAGAGGATAACAAGTAATATATATGCAAATGAAGCAGCACAGCAATAGTGTAGTGGTTAGAGCATCTGCCTAATGTACAGGCATTCCCTGTTCAAGTCCCACTGCAGCACATATAATTTTCCATGTGAAATATGCATATGAACATATTTTTACATCTTTCTGCAGTATAACCTACATAATAACATTTAAATGTGAACTGGAGTACTGCATTAAATGCACATGTGAAGTTTCAGTGTCATAATGAATAAGGCACTAGTAAGCAGGGTTAAGCAAAAATAAGCAGTAGTAAGCGTGTTTAAGTGCATTTGCACAGGGGTAAGCATTGCCTACACAGATTAAGCAATGTAGAAGCTAACTGAGTTAAAAAACTGTAACCAGAGGTTGGCAATGCTTACCGTCATGCAAACCCGCTCACAACTGCTTTAAAGTGCCTTAATCACTCTGGATCCATTGGCCCATATTCTGCCCAGCAACAAAATAAACTGCCTCTGCAAGGCTCAAATTAAGGACCCTGTACACTTTAGTCACAATAGTTAACCACTAAGCCATTATAGCAATAGATGTGTATGAGGTATCAGGAAACTAATTCTCACCACAGGAAAATCAAACAAAACATGTGAACTGAATCCATGTACAGTGTGAAGTGGTATAATCTGCTACATAACATAAATATGTGAACTGGAGTACTGCAGTAAGGCCTGATGTGAGGTGTTATTGTAATAAAGTGTTGAAGTTCCCAGACCTCATACGGTGTACGTACACATGAATCAAGGATACAAGACACATATATTACATGTAATGAAGGAGACATCAATGCCAAAAGGCAAATATCATGCAAATCAAATATTAAGCACCACTAAGCATTGCACAGCACTGCTACCCACACTACTGGAAGGACACAACCAGTGGGAGAAACACTGTCAGCCTGCAAAGTATAATCTTAAACAAACGCATGTTTGTCCCTAGCGGGATGACCCCAAAAATTCTGCTAAAAAGAGTCCTGGGGTAACATACCATGCCTTACAGGTAAGCAAAGAAGGATATGTATGCTTGCAGACTGAATGTGTGGGAACCCTGAAGATCCATGGGGTGAGACAATGTACATGATGGGTCCTGAGAAGTGCAGACTGGGCAATGCATAGTGGTGTGGTGAGATTTGGATGGAACCTGTAGGAAGTATGATTGATGTGGAGGAGGGAGGGAAGTGGTGGAGGGAATGATGGGTAAGACATTATGGGCCGAGGTGTGCTGGGGTTGGATGGACCCATTCTAATGGGACCGCCCCATGGATGTAAGCGAGAAAGGAGGAGGGGAACAGGAAGGTAACTGAGACATACCATTTCCCATGGCAAAGCATGGTATGAGTAATATGTATGTTGTATAACCCATGGAATAACAGATATATATATATATATATATATATATATATATATATATATATATATATATATATATGAACTAGAGTACAGTTGCCATGAAGAAACACACACACACACACACACATATATATATATATATATATATATATATATATATATATATATATATATATATATATATATATATATATATATATATATATATATATATATATATATATATATATATATATATATATATATATATATATATATATATATATATATATATACAACCTAGATTACTGCAAGAAATACACATGTGAGGTGTCCGTAGCTTTATGCATAAAGCAGTAGTCAGGTTAAGCAGCAAGAAGCAGTAGTAAGCATATGTCAGCACCGGTAAGTGAGTATAAGGCTGTGTGCGTGGGTTTGCGTGAAGGTAAGCTAAGTTCTGGTTACAGTGTCCTACACCCAGTAAGCCTCTAAATAGCTTAACCTGTGTAGGCAGTGCTTACCCCCATGCAAACCCGCTTACAACTGCTCAAATGTACCTTAATCACACTGTATCCAATGACCCTTGTTCCGCCTAGCAAAAACATAAACTGCCTCTGCAAGGCTCAAACTCAGGGACCTGCACATTATAGTCACAGTAGTTAACCACCAGGCCATCATAGCAATAGATAAGAATGAGGTATCAGCAAACTAATCCTCACCACAGGAAAGCAAACCAAATATGTGAACTGAATCTATGTACAGTGTAATGTTGGATAACCTGCCACAGAACATAAATATGTGAACTGGAGTACTGCAGTAAGCATAGACCTGAGGTGTGATTGTAATAAAGTGTAGAATTGCCCAGGTCCCCATACAGTGTATGTACACATGAATCACGGATACCAGACACATATATAACTTGTAATGAAGAATAAATCATTGCCAAATGGCAAATATAGTGCTAATTAACTATTAAGCAATGCTAACCACAGCACAGTTCAAGTTAAGAAGTGTAAGCAATGTATAGCTGAGCCAATTCAGTCTGCCTTGTGGTATACCTCTTTAAGCAGTGCCAACCTTATGTAAGCGGGTGTGCCCATAGCTTAGCCTTTTCAAAATTGGCCAATCACGGGAAAGTGCGGGAAAATGGCATACTTCTCATAACTGGTTATAGCTTCCTACTGCAGGCAGAATGGCTGGTGTGGGTGAAGGCACTAGATTTAGAACACAGTGCTGGGGCATCCAGGAGTCAAAAATTATGGTATGGCTCCTGGTAAAACATCATGATCATAGACTACTGCAGGGCCAGTACCAGGGCTCGCAGTATAAAATGGAGGCCTAGGACAGTCTCACCCATGACCTCACCAGTGCCACAGGTATCCCCCGACTGGTGAGCAGGTCAGGCACCACCATGCCAACCTGAAGCGGCAGAGGAGGGATGCACTGGAACAGTGGATCCAGGAGTCTTGGCAGATGCCCAATGCCCCAGGACTGAGTAAGTACTCATTCTACTAAGTAGTAAATAATTGCGTAGTTTGTGTATACTGTGGATAAGTATGGCTAAATATCACTGCATTTCTCTGACAGCTGCAGATGATGGGCTGTGAACCAGCAAGCCCATGATGCTAGGCTGCAAAGGCTGCATTGCGGGGCAGATTAGTAATCAGTCTGCATGTACTGTCATAACAAATAAATATAAGAGCCTTAGAAAGTGTTGTACCAGTAGAAATAAATGTGTAATAGTCTGTGAATAAAGGTATAACCCCTGGAGTGCTTATGTCTACTCTTCTCTCCTATGTGGGTGATCTGTTCCATACTATAAATAGTACTGTTGCATCTTAAGCTGTGTCACCCACACCGTGGTATGCAGATAAATTGGGCATGAAGTTCTGCATAACAATGTTGGAAGTGCCAAGAATTCAGTTATATTGTGCAAGTTAGGGAGACTTAGACAGAAAACAGTCGAAAGCTGTACATCAATTTCCTGATAGCACAGTGTACTGTAATGTTAGCTATAATATTTTGTCACACAGCAGGGGTTTGACTCCTGGGAGTGCTACTAAGTTGTATGCATAATCATACTCCAAAACTGTACAGATCTTGATACAATGTTCAGATAGAAAGCTGTATGCATAATTACACCCAACTGTACAGAATTTGCTAGAATTTTCAAATTGAAAGTTGTATGCATATTCATACCCCACAACTGTTCCAATCTGTCCAGCATGTCCAGATAAATGGCCCTTATCACCAGCTTGGTACCATTCCCCTGAAAATCCAGTGTGATGTTCCAAGAATTGTAGGCAGCTGTCAATCACATATAACTGGGTCTATATTAAAACATCGAACTTTCAAAACTTCGAATGCTCTAATATCGAACCCTATTCAGCGAAAGCTGAAAACATCGAACATAAAGAACAACAAATTTTTTCCTAAGGAAAAAATTTGATGTTCCAAAACACATACGCACAACACAAGCACACCAAACAAACAGCAATCCACACACATACACCTAAAATCTTACACCTAACCCTACACTAAACTATACACACACCATTAACTATCCACTTACCTTAACCCAAACCCTAACCCTAAGGTCCGTCACTATCGCACACTCATCTCACCCGCACCCTAACCATAACTCACCTACCCCACCCTAAACCTCACATCCACACAATCGCACACATGCCTAACCCGTGCCCTAACTCTAACTCACTTAACCCGACCTAACCCTCATGTCCACACAATCGCACACATACTTAACCCGCACCCTAACCCTAACTACCTTAACCCGCACTCAATCGCACACTTACCTGAACACGGCCAGTAACTTCCCACCACAGCTCTGAAAATACCGAAGCAACAGAAACGGACAACCAAATTCTTTCCCTAGGAAAAAAATTGGTTTTCTGTTGCTTCGATATTTTCAGCTTTCGCTGAATAGGGTTAGATATTAGAACATTTGAAGTTTTGAAACTTTGATGTTCTAATATAAACCCCATATATCTGATATTCAAATGTGTACATAGTCAGAGATTGTATATGGAAAGAAATATGTCATTCTAGCACCTCACCCAAAGTGTGCAATTCTCAACATATGTTGCATTAACACCTGCAGCCTGTCACGCCTGTATGTAAGACACAGGTCACATATATAATAATATATAAACATACCAGTGTACAATATAAGGCCACTGTGTAGTGTAATAATACATGTAAGGGAAAGACCACTGCAGTGACTAAGAATGTTCTGAAAACTACAAGGATATATTAGTTGTTAATTGAACTCTCTCTCTCAACCCTACCATATGGGCATAATAACCCAGTGACACTCCTCAACTGGTATGTGTACACTCCAACCATTTGTTGGGACATATGTCCTAATGGTTTATAAATATTCACATTTGTTTCTATGCATGTGCCATGTGAAAATACACCCATATTGGTGGCCTGTTGCCATCAGTGAAACCTGCATGCTCCTGTAATGGCCACTGTTGTTCTA
>NC_056749.1:825899055-825934055 GCF_019279795.1 Protopterus annectens | reverse complement strand
TTCCTGTAATGATGCTGTGCTCAACAACTGCACTGGACAGTAGTATCAGTCCCTGTGGGCAGTGGGACATGCCTGTTAAATGTGCAGACCAGCAGTGAATGGCAAAGATGTGACCCATGATGTCTGTGTTCTGTAAATTACTGTGGCCAATGGCTGGTGGGGATATTAACACCGCCATGATAGACACATGGGTGAGAGACCACACCACCTGCAGGACAGTCATGTTAAAGTGTAGCATAGCATGCCCAACTGCCATAGCAGTATAATATGCTTATCTAAAGTTTGTCACCATATATACCCCCATAATGTTAGTCTGTGTTCACATGTGACACCTGTCTGTGTTGCAGCAAGGTAGAATAGTTCAGCTGTGAAGTAAAGAGGATACATGAGTGTGGTCCAGATGTTCACACACAGCCCACATACAGAAACATATATGTGTAAAACATATTCACAGCTGTGTATGTGTACAGAACCTTGGACAGTTATACATTTATATAGGTATATAAACACCACAAAATGATATCTACACATATATGCACATATGTATATATATATATATATATATATATATATATATATATATATATATATATACATATATTTTTATATATATATGTACACAAACAGATATATGTGTGTGTATGTTGACATATATCTATATATATATATATATATATATATATATATATATATATATATATATATATATATATATATATATATATATATACATGTCAATACATTTTTCCTGCCATGACATGTGTGAGCGAACATCACGCATCAATACACAACATACCTACACACCAGTACATGGCTGCAAGATGGAGTGTGGAGTGAGGTGTGTAACCCATGTTGGGAACACATTGCAATTGTATGGGATGGTGGGATATATATGTTGGTGAAGGGTATTAGACACGTATTGGTATGTAGGTCTGGTTGGGTGACAAACAAGACAGCATACAGGGCTGGTATATGACACGTGGTGGTTAAACACTGTGGACGGGTAATTAAATTTAAACTGTGGAGGCCATTGAGCTCCCACATGGGAACAAAGGGAACATGGTGCCCACCCATGGACAGTCACGACATCATCTACATGGACATAAAGGTGCCTGGGCTGTGCACTGGGCAGGAGGGACATGCATGTCGAACCTTGTGTATGTGTACTGCATGCCTACAAATGATGTAGCACATACCCCATGTCACTGTGGACCTCCCTATGCCCAATACCTGTGACCTACCTGGGTGACAGACACATGTCTGTGTGTGCTCCACGGTGGGGACACACCATCCCCTGAGGTGGTTCCACATGAAGGTAGTGATGGAACAGTAGAAAATTAGGTTCCATGGTGGGACATGGATGTGATGTAGACTGGTAACGTGCACATTAGGTTGAAGTGGTGTCCCTGCTGGCAAATAACCCCTACACATACTGGTCTGTATCTGTCATGGAACATATGTGGGCTGTAATAGTCCACACAATCCCAGAAAATGTCCAACAGCATGCATAGATATCCCTAATACTACAGAATGACAGATGTGTAGCAATCACTTAGCAGGCCTAACACATGCATATGTGGAAACATAGTGGCAGTGACAATGGCATGCGGGTGAAATACCCTGTAACAGCCCTGCAACTCTAGTGTCCCCACAGGGAGCATGTCTATAACCACATAGCAGAAAGTGTTGTACAATACAATATATGGCCCAATGGTACACATACCGGACACATACCACTAGCGTAGTGTGAACAATATGGTGGCAGGAGACTGATATGTATATTGTATTATGGTAAACTTGACATATGAGTTGCTCAGACATATTTCCATCATTATGTCTTTCAAAGAGTATGGCACACCCAAGAAACCCCGCATACAGTGCCGCTGAGGAGGAGATCATCATCACCAGCATCATCCACAATTATCAGCTGCTCTACTCACGGACAAGCATGGACCAGCAGGAGAGAACAGCCATGTGGACTGTTGTGGTCCACAGGATGAATGAGGTGGGGTTGCACAGCCAAACTTATGAGCAGGTCTGCCACCATTGTAGTGACCTGCTCCGGCAAGTACAACATCATGCCGCTGCCATGCGAGGTGACCACCTTGCAACGGGGGGGGCCATAACATCCATCCCCCCTCACCAGAGTGGAGGAGCTGCTCATCAGCCTGGTAGCATCTGCCCGCCCGCAAAAGCTCCAGACCTATATGGTCATGGAGGTGGGTGCTACTCACACACCACACATTGAGCATGCAGGTAAGGTTCCAGGGCATATCATAGACTACTGTATTGTATGTATCTGTACAGGTAGACCATGCATGTGTGAGATGTGGGGTATGTTGCTGTGTAGTACAGATAAGCAGTAATGCATAAACTGTAGTTCTGTGGACTTCAGCTGTTGTTGTACTGTAATATTGCAGCCACAGCTGTGGCCACTGACATCAACTCTATCCTATGTCATTGTAGGTACCTCTGGTATACCAGCAAGGCAGCGGCTGGATGTCATTGAGTATGGTTTAAGGTTATGCTTGACAATTCACTGTGCATGTCATAGCTAAGGTGTAGGCCATGTAAACATCTAACACACCTACCCATAATGCATGCTGTACATGTGCACTGACATAGCACACACCTCACTAATGGGATGACCAGCCTCAAACACATGCAATACACAGTCCATCTCAGACAGCTGTGGCTACACTCCAGTGCACATTGCTCAGGCACAGCTGACATCTGCCCAACATACACAGCTATGTCATACAGAGAACAGTCGAACATGCTACCTATAACGACATCCCACTCCCTCTATTAAGACACCCTCCAAGGTCCTAAACCTAGTCAACACATTACACAGAACATATTGGAGGGATAGGGCCCTGTCCTGGGGAATCACCACACTCTGAAACAGACTACCCATACATGTCAGGCAATGCTACTCATTGGCCCTCTTGACAGAAACACTTGGCAATTGGATGGGGAATGGGGAATACACCCTGGGTAGCATGTGTGTGCCACAGCCTGACAGAGGCACAGAGGAATAACATTAGCGGGTGGTGCATGGCAGGGAACCCCTGTGGCTAGGCTTATGTAGGCCTCAGGACCAATAGAACAGTACTAACCTATGAACCTATGTGTACCACAGGCAACATCAGCCAGGGTCAAATCATGGTCAATAATGGTCTCTACACTCACCATCGGTACAGTACAATGTCTCTGTGGTTGGTCTAATGGTAATCTACCACTCATACATACACCACTGATGATGACTTATGTGAATACACATCAAGCAGTCACTAAATACATGTGTCCACACGTGATCCAGGAACACACAGAGGCTGTGACCCTGACCTTGAGCAGTATCCTACCTTCACCAAGAGTGATGCCACAATACAGAGAAAAGATGATCAGCTTTAACAATTGGCTTAAACACTGGTGTCATTCAAAGGGGATCCAGTATCTGTCTGCCTGGGATGACATGCTGGACAAGCCACGCTGCTTCGCAAGGGACGGCTTGCACCTGTCACCCCTGGGATTCCGGATATTGGCAAAGGCTCTTGCCACCCCCATAGTGCCTTTTTTAGGCAAGGCTCAAATTCTAAACCTACCACCCTAGAACACAAAAAGGAAAAAACTAAGGGTAATGCTGCTCAATGCCAGAAGTCTAAATCTCAAAATGCACACTGAGGCCCTTCTCAGTATGGAGAACATCGATGTCTGTGCTGTGACAGAAACCTGGTTCAAGGCTCCTGAGAGCACCCAGCGCTATCAGGTTTTACCTCATATCATGTGTTCCGCCCCAAAATCCGGACAATACCAAGAAAGAGGGGTATCCATATTCATCAAGGACACCCACACCTCAAGACTGGTGGCAATGCACGATGCATCGGAGACCATCCAGGTGCAATTAACCATAGGCAAGACTGCTCTGCAGATTGTAGCATGTTACAGGCCACCCTCACAAACTCAGGAACCTCACATGGCCTTCCTGAAAACACTAGAGGGGATAAATGTATCACCAAACACCATCATACTAGGTGACTTCAATTACCCTAATATAGACTGGGAACACTACTCAAGCCCAAACACCCTAGCCCAAAAGTTCCTGGAATTCATAAACTCAAATGCCATGGAACAACTAGTCACCATCCCCACAAGAGGAGATAACATACTTGATCTCATCATCACGAACATTGGAGCACAATGTTCAACACCGGAAGTATACCCCTCACTGGTGAGATCAGATCACAAACTAATCTCACTGGAGGTCCTCAACCCACCCCCACCTGAAATAAAAAAGACCACAGTAAAGAACTTCTCAAAGCCGACTTCACACTTCTAAAGACTAGTGTGGTCTCCTTTAAGGCCCCGAGGCGGAAAACAGTACTCAAGCCGCTGAATCACTTACAAACACCTTCTACCAGCACCTGCAGGACTGCATGGATAAGGCAATCCCAAACAAAACAAAGACTCTTAGTACCAAAGGCAAGCGTCCAGTCTGGTGGACCCCAGCCATAAACAAACTCTACAATAAAAGGAGGAAGCTACTACAAGATAGAGCAAAATCCTTAAAAGGTAAGACACCCTTGATCACTATAAGTAAAAACTAAGAGCTCTCATAAAATCATCCAAAGCAAATTTCGAGAGAAAAATAGCTAAAGACTCAAAAGACAATCATAAGGCCTTCTTTAGCTATGTTAGAAACCTAGGAGGAAACTCCCAGATATGCTCAGAACTAGTTCAAAATGATGTGAAGATTACTGATCCTACAGACATTGCCAACATACTGGCTGACAGGTTCAGTGCAAACTCCCAAAGGAGAGATATCCATACCAAACGATTGCAGCCCCCAAACATTTCCAGCCAAGTGAGAACTGCTCTCCAAAGCAAAAACACAGCATCCATGGGACCTGATGGTGTCCCCGGCTGTGTGCTCCACAAACTCAATGAGGAATTAAACCCACAGCTAGGACAGCTGTTTAATCAAAGTCTTACCTCTGGATACGCACTCCAGGAGTGGCGCACTGCAACTGTGGTCCCACTTCACAAAGGCGGTGCCTCCACCGACCCTGGAAATTACCGCCCATTAGCTTGACAAGCCTTATCTGCAAAGCCATGGAGAGGATCATAATGGACCTCATAAATAAAGACATAGGGAATTTGCAGACTTTGGATCCAACCCAATTTGGCTTTGTCAAAGGCAGATCATGCCTTTAAACTTGGTTGACTTCTTGAAACAGTCACCAAAGCCATTGACGAGGGAAAGGCAGTCCATACAGCCTACCTCGATCTGGCTAAGGCCTTCGATACAATACCCCACTCGGGTATCATTGAAAAACTCATCAGCTTAAATGTTAACCCATACATCACAAGATGGGTTGCAAACTGGCTGAGTGACAGAACCCACAGGGTCAGAGTTGCTGGCGCCATGTCAGACTCAAAGCCTGTCACAAGTGGTGTCCCACAGGGCTCAGTCCTGGGCCCACTCTTGTTTGGCATCTACTTTTCCGAAGTACAAGCAAACACAGGAGGGTTATGGCTGACAAAGTTTGCAGATGACTGCAAACTGGCCATAGTAGAAAACACATCTGACACAGATATCCTTCAGAAGGGTCTCACAGAAATGGATAACTGGTGCCAGAGCCACGGCCTGAAGTTAAATGCCAAAAATGCATAGTCATACCCTTTGGGAAAAACAAGGTTACCCCTAGCTACCAAATAGGTGGCAATCCACTGAGCACAGAAGAAGTTATCAGGGACCTGGGGACCCAGGTTGATAGTAGTCTGTCATTCGACACCCATGTAGCTAAAGTAGTTAGGAAGACCTTCTACATTGCCCACCTTATCATGAAGGGATTCTCATCTAGATCAAGGGAGGTCATAGTCTCCCTTTACTCATCACTCATCAGACCAATGATTGAGTACAATGCCCCATTCGGGATGTATCTGACCCGACACTTGCAGCAGCTGGAGAGGCCACAAAGTTCCTCACCAAAAGGATAAAGGGTCTCAAAAATCTGTCCTATGCTGCCTGACTGAAAGAACTCCAGCTCTATTCAGTCGCTTACGCTGCTCAGAGGTGACCTTTGCCTAACATACAAGGCCATGTCAAACCCAGATTTGATGAATATGCTTCACCTCAAAAATCTAGATCCATCAGAGCCACAAGGGCAGGAGACTTAAACCTCGACACGGCTATTAATAGGACGTGCTGGAGGGATAGATTCATCACCCAAAGACTCCCTATGCTGTGGAACAAAATCCCGGTACATGTGAGGCAGAGCACCTCGCTGGCCTTGTTCAAGAGAAATCTTGACCAATGGATGGGAGATCGCAGATATACCCCAGGGATTACCTCAGTGTCACTGCTCGACAGAGGCACAGCAAAATAATGGGTATAGTTCCCCATACTAAAGGGGTGGCGTAAGCCACAAAACGATGGGCTAGGCTTGTAAATGCCCTCGGGCAGATAGCCTAGTATGAACCTATGAACCTATGAGCAGAAACACAATTGACACACAGAAACACATCCTACAATGGTGTTCACACTTGTGAGGTATGGTGCACAGTACATACCAGGGTGGTGAACAGATGCACAGCAATGCTGTGGACATGGGTGCAGTGGGTTCCAGGGGGAGGGCTATCACCTACAAACAGAAGCCATGCATCACAGTCATGCATAATGTTGGTAACTGGGATTAATTACAGTTGCACTGCATGCTGTTCAGCCCCACATGTCCTGCATGCTGACGTGTATAATTACAGGTATGTGTGTGATACTGTACTGCACCATCACCTGCTATTGTGTGTGTTATGGGGTTGTGGGAGCTGTCTGTAGGTGCTGTCTGGTTTAGTGTATGGGTTGCCATGTATGTCGACTGCATGTGTGTATGTCTGTGTGTGCGGCCAGGTCTGCACACATGTGTGTGTGTGTGTGTGTGTGTGTGTGTGTGTGTGTGTGTGTGTGTGTGTGTGTGTGTGTGTGCGCGCGCGTGTGTATTTACTGTTTAGCGGTGTTGTACAGGTCTTACAGTCTGTTCCCTGGTTTCCCCTCACAGGTGGCGAGGTGGGGCTGTGTCCCCCCTTCAGGGAATCTGATGTCACTGATACAGACAGTTACCATGAAGATAGGTGTTTTGAGGCACAGGAAGGGTCATCAGGGGCTGCAGCTGGGCCACCAATTGACAACCCACATGTATCCACACCATCCATGCACACAGTCCAACTGCCTCTACACACCTCATCACCATTGGCCCTAGCTGAGGGACAGCCTATAGTTGGCATGGGCCAGGACAGTGTGGTATCTATGGCATGTGTGTCAGGACACAGCAGCCATAGCCAGATGTCTGGCTGGGTATCACATAGGCAGATGTGCAGGGGTGCTCGTAGGACATTGCTGGTCATCATGCACCTGGCAGACGTGCATCCTCTATTTCAACCACATGCATGTTCCAGACTGTCATGGAGGCAAAGGCATGAATGGAATGGTACACCAGGCATGATCTAAGGGTGCAGAGGGCTCATCACACCTCTGTAACTGACAGCATCCATGACCTAGCAGGTGCCATCTGTAATTACACCGAGGTCATGGACAGACGGTGGGGTGAGACATTGGAACTCATCCAAAATGTCATGTCCATGCATCAGAACAGGGCGGGATGGTTGCGACAGCCACATGGACATATGCCAGCAACACCAGCAGCTGGAGGTCACCGTGGATGTCCAAACAGTCACAGCCACTCCTGTAGTGGCAGTACCGGCCCCCAGCACTATGGGTGGCTGTCCACAACCTGTCAGAGCAGACCACATGAATGTGGCCCTAGCCAGTCCCAAGAGGGACCTGGATCCAGTGGATATCTGTCAAACTCGGGGGACAGTACTCGGTCTGGATCTGTACCTGATACTGCCTGTAGCACCCCTGCCAGGCACAGGTCCCATGTCCGTGGCCGGAGACGGTGAACTGCAAACCCTGCCAGGTACAGTCTGCAGCTGTCCCACAATTCCCTGTATAGGGCAGTCACATGGAGGAACTGTGTGCATGCAGACACACACACATAAACAATGAACCTAGGGCAACCACATACCTGCACACACATCACCAGTGGCCCATAATAATACTCAGCCCCCTCACACACCCACACATGTTGTCAATTGTATGGCTCAGACTAGGCCTCTGGCAAACCAACAACACACCCTGTGCATATGATGATACCTGTGCCACTGCCTGACATCCGTAACATCGATGCAGGGACAGGCTAACATGGTTCTGATGTACAAGGTGTCTGTACAACAGTGTAGCAATGGAATGATGTGTAGCATGTTGTCAGCAGCAAAGTGAAATGATAATATATTGGAAAGTGTAGCTGTGCAGCCATGATGCATCCTAGCTTTAATTAACAATGTTGTATTGCTGTCACCAGTATCTGTTCAGACTGTGTTTTGTTTGTCCATGTGCCACATGGCTGATGGGTGTAGTGGTGTCAGCAGGCCTTCTACAGCAGACACCAGTAAGTGTAGTGGGTGGTACACATGCCATGGCTGGGTACAACACACAGTGCCTTTGGTTAGGATGCAGTACAGGTACAGGACTGTACACATGGAGGTATGCCTCATGCAGGTAACAGATCTGTTGCACATGTAATCCCATCAAGACTGGATAGGCACAACCACACAGTGCTATATATGCAGTCTGCAATGTGGATGGCATTGAACATGCTAACAGCAGGGTGTATGTCCCTCTCCCCACTCTACTGCGAGCCTCACCTAAGTAACATGTGTGTGCCAATACCGGTGGCATAACCTTACCCTTAGGAGGGTGTGAGGCACTCAACTACTGTGAATGGTGTAGACAACAACTAACAACTTGATTACATACACTGTACAGTATTACAGACAGCTATGTGGGGAGATAGATGCAACAGTATCTGCAATTATGGCTGTCGTGTCCACAACAGCCACACCCAGTGAGTTATAGCAGACTCAGTAGTGCTGCACACCTCAACAGTGTGGAGGAGGGCATTGACACATTTATGACCTGTGAAGGACTGTATGCCCAAGGGATGGCGCCTGTGGTATGTTGGCATATGCCAAGCAGTCCTGGTGGAAACATATCCTGTGAATGGAGGTAGATCCCATAACAACTACACACATTCCTACAAGTGGGATGGTGTACAAAAGCCTGCTATGATCTACATAGGCATTGTGCACCTCCTAACCCTCATCTACACCTGTCATGATTGAGTTGAAGAGGTATACCAGTTTCAGGTTGTATTCTCTGCCTTTGACAAGTCCAACATTGGCAGGGTCCTATGTGTTGAGATAACCAGTGACATTGGCCATGGGTTCATTGTTGGTATGTTCCACGTCCCTGCAGACCATGGTCATCAGGCTACCGGGTGGTAGTTCCCATGGGTTTGTGAATGTCCTTACCAACATTGGTGAAACCATTGTCAAGTGTAGGGCTATTGGATTGTATGAGGGATCCCAGCTACTTACTGCACCTGCCCAGGGGGTTCACCCAAGCATGACATTTCACTTGACTGTACTGCATGATATGTTAGTAATGCCAGCCTTACATACTACAGGTGGGATGGAGTACTGTTAACATGTACTGCCCTTGTCATGTAGGGTCCTGCTTATGGCATCTGCTAAGGTTGGTATTTTATTGCAGGCCAGAGGTATTTGGCTGGGTGGGGGGGGATACCGATCCATGCCAGATGTATGTTGTTTGGGTCTCTCAAACCCATCAATGGTGCATATGGACATATATGTTGTGGTTACATTCCCAGATCTATCTACAGATATATGTCCATATATGCTTATATTGATATATATGTGTTCACCTTTGACAGGGGGGCAGTCATTCCTTCGAACGGCCCTTTCTGCAAACAGAAAGGACTAACCCATCATTTCTTACTGCACCACAGTTAAGAGAACTGCAGTTCTACAGGCACCTTCACTGACACTTGAACTGCAACTTGGAATACATATCGTAATGGCAGGGGGCATGACTACCTGCACATCCCCTCTGGGGGGCCGGGCCCTCCACAACCCCCCTACTCTGATATACAAACTCCTAGTGTGCACTACAGTGAGGATAGGCAATTATTCCCCATCTCTATTATAGTGGCATCCGCAACCACATTGCCTAATCTGCAATGTGTGAATGCATACTGACATTCGCACATTGCTCATTCTATGCATGTATTGCAGGATTGTGCAATGTTGAGAACATACTTTAGGCCTACCAGCTTTCGGACACATGGATTTCTCCCTTTGAAAGGTGAGCCATATATATGCTGACATATATGCAGTCCTAGTGCTGTCTATATGTGGACATGTAGATATATGCACATATATCGTTGGCTGTATTGGCTTTATATATATATATATATATATATATATATATATATATATATATATATATATATGTATATATATATATATATATAGATATATATATATATATATATATATATATATATATATATACTTACATATATATATATATATATATGTATATAGATATGTCTATACCTATATCTACATATATAGGTATGTTATATCCATTCAATGATGAATATACACACACACACAAATACATCTACATGGTGGAATACATTCCCTGTAGTGTTGTATACCTGGGCTGGATTATATGTATGTGAACACATCATGACTATGCATATCTACCATGGCTTAGTGGTAAATCTCTTTGTATATGATGTGCAGGGTCCAGGCTACAAGCCCTGCAGGACCTGTTTATTTTGTTGCTGGGCAGAACACACAAACTTGCTTACAACTGCTTTACGGTGCCTTAATCACTCTCTATCCAATGGGACATGTTCTGGCCAGCAACAAATTAAACAACTCTGGTAAGTCTCAAACCAAGGACCCTGCACACCCTAGACAAACCGATGTACCATTAAGCCATGACAGGTATACAGATATTCAGTGTTTCAGAAACATATCAGCCAGTCCTGTCACGCAACAGTACAGAGAATGTTTACCAACATCTAGATGTCTGCGTGAGTAACTATAGTGCAACGTTAACAGATACAACATACCCATATATGTAAAGATACACATGTATTTAAGTATACATGTTGTTTTACTACCTCTATATACATATATATCACTATCTATGCACATATACCTATATATCTGTTAGCAGATAAATATATCTATATAGGTATATATGGCCATACATCTGTAGATAGCAATTGCAAATTAACAAATACACCAATGTCCACATGCACCGTTAATGAGGTTGAGAAGCCCCACATACTATATGTCTTGTACGAATAGGCATCCTCCCAGAGCCAAACATCTGCACCCTGCAATACACTACCAAGTACAGTCTGTCTCCCACAGGACATGAAATATGTGGAAGCCGTCAACGTCCCCAGGATAAAGATACACATATATATATATGCTGATACTGATATGCATATATATATATATATATATATATATATATATATATATATATATATATATATATATATGTAATATAATATGTATATATATATATATATATATATATATATATATATATATATACACATGTGACTACACATACACATGCAAATATATGTACAGTCAGATACGTATGTAGGAGGTGCACACAATATGGAACAGCCAGTATTGCCTACAGTTAACACCTGAACAAGTGGACACTGTATGGGCTAAACATACAAATGTCAATCATTGCCTGCAACATATACCCATAGAATGCTCATAGTAAAGACACCACACACAGGTTTGCAGAAATGGGACTCCTTTAATTGTGTACCATAACGGTCCTATATGCCATATCATATAGCTGTTTATATACTGACAACCATATAAACACTTATACAGTAGTCTGGGAAGGTTCACAACTGTTGCAGTCCAAGCCAAGCCCTTCAGAATGTACAATAGTGCCGACAGACTGGGCCACAGGGTACCACACAATCAACAGTATGCACTGCAGGTGTGTAGTTCAGCAGCCTCTATCTACACTCTGTACAATCTCGCTAGGAGGTAAAGAAGTTTTGTGATCCAATGGGTTGTACCCAGAACATAACAAGGCATAACGCATAGAACAGTCTGTATTGCAGATGGCAGTAGGCTTGCAGTACTCCAAGTCATGTTAGTAGTTGCAATATAGGTAGAGTATACGGTACTGTACATCCACATACCTTGTGTCAGCTCACCCCTGATACCCCCATATTTGTAACAGCCTAGGTCATTTATGTTGCTCCCCACCAGGACTCAATAATACAAGACCATATACCACTGTTACATACACTGGCCTCTGGAGTACATAAGGGCGCACATGTATTGTGTAGGTGACGCCCACACATATATGGCCCCAGCCCCAGTGTATGTGCAGGGGATACAACAGTAGTGTACTAATGGCAGCAATGGCAGTGTGATATACTCAGAGCCCACTACAGAACAACCCCCAACAGCATGACATATGTGCAAAGCTTGGTATGTAGATGGAGGACAGAGGCTGGAACACAGGCACCTATGTGGAACACTGTTGCCATACACTAAGCAAGGTGCTGGTGTTACAGGATAGTCTGCAACATTCCCTTAGTCAGGAAATTGAGGTTATTTATAGACATGGATGTAGCCATGTACCAGTATCACGCAATACACACACACACACACACACACACACACACACACACACACACACACACACACACACACACTGCCAGTGTCATATCTGACACAGGGCTTGTTTGGTAGATGGACAACACATGATAGGCATACCACTGCCCAGCAAGAGGTTGGCCCACAGTAGTGACCTATGCAGACAGACTGCATTCCAAGGTACATTAGTATGTACACACACACACCCTGTAGCATCAGTACTATGCAAAGCATTACACAACTCTACCCACAGTCTGTCTGTAGTTCCTGAACCTCCTACAAATATGTGTCCGCTCTGAGTTTGCATGTTCTCCTGTAAGAGGTATTGCTACCTGCTGATTGTATCACTGATGCCCACACACAGGACGGATGTCCATCACACAGAAAATGTGAAGGGACCACGGCCACATGCTGTAGGGATTTATAGTGGGTGGTTGCCATGACAGTGGTAATTCAATGTAGTACACATGTGTCATTATATATATATGGCTATCTGGATAAGTATATGTAGATATATTTCCACCATATGTCCTGGACATGGAGTGTAGCCGTACCCCAGCCCCTACAGTCCCAATGTCGTAGTGCAAGGGGATGTCAGGTATGTATAGCAGGTATATTACTAGACTGTTGCTACTGTCATTGGGATTGTCTTCACAGACATGGTGTGTGTGGATGCTGAAATCTGCTTATAACATGTGTGCCATTGGCTACTGACAGATATCCTACAGATATCATTGTAAAGTACAGCTGCTAGCATGTAATGCCTCTGTGGAGTGCAGCAGAGATATTGGCCACTATATATGGAACTTCGGACACACCCTGTACAGTCCAGAGGTATACACATATTCCCTTACTGCACCACATGTGTACCAGGCCTGAAAATATGGATGTAGACAGCCATATAGATGGGTATAACACATAACGACTGGTATACATTTGGCACCATAGGTGTTGTAGTCACACACTCCTGTCTTGCCTGACACATAATGACTGCTGGTACAGGGGTGCCATGGACACATACTACCCACTAGATATTGACATACATCTGTACAGCATCCCACTGGTCTGTCTGACATACATGATGTTTAAGGGAGGCCCGGCAGCAGTACATCTGGCAAGTATCTGCACATGACATCACGCTGGTTAAGTAAACTATGCTGCTAGGCATGTAACAATGCACTGGGCAGGCTACAGGCAGACCGGCTCAACCCTGGCCTACATCTTGTATGGGGGAATGCATATGTACCTGCATATATAGCAGGCTCAACAGCCATGTCACAGCACAGGGTAAGATACACCTGTTTGACAGTGCATTACCACAACAAATGTGAACACAGCCACAGCCACATATGGTAGGCTAGCATAATATTACAGTATATAAACTATCTGTTCTACACCATCCTCATATGTGCCAATCACAGAATGTCCCTACATATACTGGGCTGCTACACAGTTTGGTCTGATGGCTGTCTGTGGTATGGGACATGTGTGTGTATGGCCCTAAAAACATGTACGGCAAAATGGTACCATACAGTGGAGCAGCATGTAACATCTGATAGAATGGGAGCTAGGACAATGACATCTACCACAGTCTGCACACAGGCTAAAGTACATATTAACAATACACATACTGCCAACATTCACCATCAGTACACAGAGCTCAGTACTGTACAAACATCCACAGAATGTCCAGCTTATGTCATGAAATATAACCCCTACTGTACATGACATGTGTAGCAATCCGATATATCACTGGCTTGTTATCAGATATGATGACAGTATTTATGGTGTACAGCACATATGCACCACTTCATGCACGACATATGTACAAAGGCTGACAGAGGTGTGGCTGACAGCACATACACATGGCCAGTATAGACATGTTGCTGTGATAACCTTGTATATTTTCCATTGTAATGGTGTTTGTTGCAACATATGTCCTATGAGGGATATGGAGTCAGTAAATGTCATGACCTTCACCATCTACAGACTGCAATCCTCACACTACCATCTGCATTCCACAGAGAGATGCACTGTGGCTAACACATGAAACCATAGGCACAACACTGCCCAGTCTGCAGATGACACTGCAGATGGGGATTCCTCATATACATGGAACTGACATGGCAGATATTACTACATGTATGAAAGGCATATCCAGACAAACACTATTAAACCAACATTACTCCAAATGCAGTATAGCAGCACTTACAGTCTGTAGTCAGGTCAAGCACATCCCCCTCCTGTTTGTTGCCCTCTTTCCACAGTGTATGTTGATGGAGTTAAATCCCCAATCCATCTGGGATGCTGTTTGCCAAACAACAGATCTAGTTCCTGCTCACAGTGACTGAAAAGGCCCAACACCACCATGATGTTCCTACGTATTGGAATGTGTTTCCATGCAATTGGCTATGGGATTGTTACAACAGCTGTTCCACATGCAATCAGCTTGGAGAGGGCTGCAATTCATGCAGAGGCCATCAGCTGATCATGAGCATCACATAAAATACACATGCTGCTGCCTAAGCAAGGCAGGTGTGGGTCTCCATATCCACCAGAGAGGGAGTGGGGGAGGCAGACGAGGCAAATACATGTCAGGGAGAGGCAGGAGTGTAAAACTGAAGCATGTTTGTGCCACACACCTACCAGCACAGGGTATCAAACCCCCGACATCTATGTAGTGCTATTACAGTTCGATACAATTATTCGATGCACCACATGGATTACCTGATGTGGAGCACTCAGAACATATATATGTGGGTGAGTGACATCTGCAACAAGGATACAGTAGATATATGGTAGGTGTCGTACACGTGCCTGTCTGCATGAACAGGTGCCAGAGTCAACACAGGCACACTCACACAGGGATGCACACACACTGACACACTTGGCAGGGCCAGGAGTGCAACTCATCACTAGTGGGATTGCCACAACACATCAATGTGCAGGTATCACATGCACCACATGGGTCATATGGAGGCCGTATAGGCAAAGAGTATGAGGAGATGTCAGACATCAGACAGCATGCTTCAGTATGCTCATGGGGGTTGTAGTGAGTGTGGATGTGAACATGCACACCATACAACACACACACATGAACACACAGGGTGCCAGTTTTGACATGCATGGGTGCATGTCTACATGGGTGTGTGGTGGTCAACTGTGCCAGCAGGCTGTACAAGGGTAGGCAATGGATATACCTTGGCATCAGGCCACATGACAATGGTCTGCATTGTGGCTCAGGCCTGTAGTTACTGCACTTGCCCACACAATTGGGTATTGCATCCCCCATCCAGTCATTGGGGGACTATTGTGTGTGGCTAATGCTGTACACCACATTCCATGTATGTGTTAGTCCATGACATGGATGGTGTCTGGGATGTGCACTCCTCCCACATGCATGTACAGTGACATGTGGAACTGTACCTGGGGTGTCTGGCCCATGTTGTGAACACAGATTAGTATCAGATGTGCCAGTCTTGCCCACTTGTGGTAGGAACTGGTACTCTGGGCAGCAGGTTTACCCTTCATCTACATATATGGCATGCCAACAGCATTCCCTTATGTCAGTGTCATCTGTCCATACAGGACATGTTGTCAGGCATGGTATGTCCGTTGTGAGTCACATTTGAAGACACCACAGGTGGTGCAGGTGTCCATTGGAGAACATGGTAGAGGTGCACTGTCTGCATGTACGTGCATATTGGACAGATGGGCAGGGTGACATGCCCTCTGTAGCCCACTGCTATCACTGCATAGCTACTATCAGTGGCCAATATGCAGTGTACTATCCATGTATTGGCTGTTGCCTAGGCATGTGCGTTCATATGACACATGGGTTGAGTGTGTGCTCTGGGCAATAGTGGGGTTGCTAACTTGGATTGTCTGGCCTTGATGTCACATGTATGGCTATGGGTTTGCACCTCAGCCTCCCAGATAATTTACATATGTTATCCCTGTATGGTTGACAGAAGGGCCACCATAAAATAAATTAGCAAAACGCACACACCTGTCAGTTATAGTATGTGCCACGGACATTACTGGAGAACTATTTCCCCAAAGGTGTATTTCACAGTGAATGACATCAGCAGGATTACCAAAGTAGGGCATTTCAACTGTACTGCAAGTGACTAGCCTAAAATGCATTGCTCCCTAAACAGACAGTGAGACACACACATAACATCCACAACTGACATGTGTGGGTATAGAGCCCCTGATTGAGGTCTATATCACACTACAGCATGGAGCTGTTATGGGACACACCACAGGGATTGCTAGAGACATTTGTCCCCAAACACGTATTTCACATTGAATGACAAGAGCAGGTTTACCAAAGTAGGGCATTTTAACTGTACTGCAAGTGACTAGCCTAAAATGCATTGCTCCCTACACAGACAGTGAGACACACACAAAACATCCACAACTGACATGTGTGGGTATAATACCCTTGACCAAGGTCTATATCACACTACAGCATAGAGCTGTTATGGGCCGCACCCAAGGGATTACTAAAGATCTTTCTCCCCAAAGTTTTACTTCACAATTAATGACATCAGCAGGATTGGCAATGTAGGGCATTTGAAATGTACTACAAGTGAGTAGCCTATGATGCATTGCTCCATACACCAATATTGCAACACACACAAAACATTCAGAACTGCCATGGGTTGAGATGGAACCCTACCACAGTTCTAAATCACACTACAGCAGTATGCAGTTACAGGACACCCTACAGAGATTACTGTGCTATGACTTTCTCACAGGTGTATGACATCAGCAGCCTTGCCAAAGTCGAGTATGTGTATTGCACAGGGTGTGAGTGGCCTAAAAAGCATTGGTCTCTACTCGGTCAGACACACACACAAGCCAGGTCTGGGGTTAGAACACCTACCTACATACTTTCTCACACTACAGCAGTACTCAGTTACAGGACATGCTACGGAGATTACTGGGCTATGATTTCCCCAGAGGTGAATTTCTAGGTGAGTAACATCAGCAGCCTTGTCAAAGTTGATATCTGAATTGTATGGGGTGTGAGTGGCATAAAAAGCATTGCTCTCTACTCAGACACACAGTTGGCAGGTCTGGGGTTAGAACACCTATCTAATTATTTTCTCACACTACAGTAGTACGCAGTTACAGGACACACTATGGAGATTACTGGGCTATGATTTCCCCAGAGGTGTATTTCTAGGTGATTGACATCAGCAGCCTTGCAAAAGTCGAGTATGTGTATTGTACACGGTGTGAGTGGCCTAAAAAGCTTTGCTTTCTACTCAGTAAACCACATACACACACAAAGATTCACACACCAATACACAGTTGCCGGGTCTGGGGTTAGAGCACCTACCTCATTACTTTATCACACCAGAGCAGTACACCGTTACAAGGTGCACTACGGAGATTACTGAGCTATGATTTCCCCAGAGGTGTATTTCTAGGTGAGTGACATCAGCAGCCTTGCCAAAGTCGAGTATGTGTATTTTACAGGGTGTGAGTGGCCTAAAAAGGCATTACTTTCTACTCAGTTAGACTCATACACACACAGATTCACACACCAACACACACAGTTGCCAGGTCTGGTGTTAGAACACCTTACTCACTACTTTATCATACTAGAGCAGTACGCAGTTACAAGGCATGCTACGAAGATTACTAGGCTATGATTTCCCCAGAGGTGTATTTCTAGGTGAGTGACATCAGCAGCCTTGCCAAAGTCAAGTATGTGTATTGTACAGGGTGTGAGTGGCCTAAAAAGCATTGCTCTCTATGCAGTAAGACACACACACACATTCACACAGTTGCCAGGTGTGGGGTTAGAACACCTACCTAACTATTTTATCACACTACATTAGTGCGAAGTTACAAGATGTACTATGGAAATTAGTAGGCTATGATTTCCCCAGAGGTGTATTTCTAGGTGCGTGACACCTGCAGCCTTGCCAATGTTGTGTATATGAACTATACTGAGTGTGAGTAGCCTAGAAAGCACACATACACACACTCACACAGTTGCAAAGTCTGGGGTTAGGACTACTACCTAATTAGTTTTTCAGTACAGCAGTACACAGTTATGGGATGCGCCATGGGGGATTACTGAGCTACAGCTCCCCTAAAGGTGTATTTCACATTGGATGACCTCAGCAGGCTTGTTATGATACTGCTATAGGGAGGGCGGTGTGTGCATGGGCCGTAACCCATTAATGTAGGGGTTGACATGCCACATGCGGGCACACACAGGGTCATATACCACAGGTACATGTATACAGCTACTAGGTGATATCTTCCTTGTACAGTCATGTTGCACAGCTGGCACGTGCAACACGCCGTCATGCTGACAGATACTGGTGGCTAGTATCTGCAGTGAGTGACACCTGCACCTCATGTGTTTGGGGCCCTTTGGCTGTGTGCTGGGTGGAACAGGCCTGAATGTCTCCTTGTCATGCTCACCCTCATCAACACATCTATGTCCATCTACCTTTGGCTTATTATAGTGTGTTGTCCTTACATATATGTCTGTATTCCTAGCCACTGTGTGTGCAAGGCAGGAGTGGGGCATACTGACGTGTCTGCACTGAGAATATCCTTGTTTCCTGCCTTTTCTGAACTAGAGTAGTCCAGATTTCAGGTTTTGCTGAATTCTGGGCTGTAGTATAAGTTCCTGTGTTGCCCATATCCTTACTTAGATAGGAAGAAGCTTCTCTGTTCACCAGTGAGAGTGGGGAGATTTGAGCAGCCTATCTGTCCCTGGAGGAGTGGTCTCAGCCCAGCAACTTGTAGCTTATTGGCCGTTTTGGGCTAATTCCTATCTCTTTCAAGTTCCCTGCCTTAAAACCCACATTTGCACAGTTTTGCGTGATTTTGCGCATCGTGCAACATCGCTCAAGGTCACGCAGTGCCGTTTAAGCAGTTTTAAACTATTCCTGGCTCCACAAAGTCTGCTCTTCAATTTTTCCCTTAGAACTAGTCAAACTCTCAAAATAAGCACTCAGCCTTCATTCTACAGTCCAGCACTTGCTCAAATTTCTCAGTAAGCACTAGCAAACTTTAGCACTACACCCCCTTATACTATCCAGAAGTACAAGGCTCCCTATTCGTCCATTCCAGACAATCAATAAACCAGTTCTTTAAACCATCCAGGCATGTCCAAAATGCAGTTTCAGGTATACTCTCCAGTCCAGCTGGTGAATGTGGGAATCTTGAGGCAATGTTACAATTGCCTTATGTACACAGACAACCCTCTCCTCCTTCCAACAAACTCAAATATATGTGAGAGATGCAACTATACAGCCAAACTGGAGGCCGAGATCTCTCAACCCAAGACTGGCACAGTCAGTCAGGAGGAGAAGGAAACCACTCACACCACACAACCAGTCGAACATATACCAATCGCACCAGCAAACAAGACACATAACTCACAAAAACATACTCAGAGGCTCTAAATAAAAATCTGCCAAAGCAACAGAGACCTCCAAAGCAGACATCCAAACAACCACTTCCCCACAACAACTTTCATGTATCACACACTTCACAAAGTCAGTGTGCCACGCAATCGCAGCCCCTAAGGCTAAATAACACACCTAATACACTAGTAATTGGAGACTCTATTGTCAGGCACACTGACATCCCACTCACCAGACTGAACAAAGAGTAGGTCACTGTAAGTTGCCTGTCAGGTGCCAGGATCCACCACATAACACAAGCACTCAGGTCACTCCACAGCAGGTACAAATATGACTCTGTCATTGTCCATGTTGGTGTGAATGACCTGAGATGTACCTCCCTGGACTACATGAAAAGAGACATAGAGGAGCTCTCTGATCATGTAGCCCAGGCTGGTATGACCCTGACCCTGAGTAGCATCTTGCCCTCACCAAGAATGATGCCACAGTATAAAGACAAAATTATCAATTTTAACAATTGGCTAAGCTATTGGTGTCATTCAAAGAGGATCCAGTGTCTGTCAGCCTGGGATGACATGCTCGACAAGCCACATTGTTTCGCCAGGGATGGCTTGCACCTGTTACCCTTAGGCTTTCGAATACTGGCTAAGGCTCTTGCCAGCCCCATAGTGCATTTTCTAGGCAAGGCTCAAAATACAAACCCACCTCCATAGACAATACCAGAAACAAAAAACTAAGGGTAATGCTACTCAACACCAGAAGTCTAAACCTCAAGATGCATGCACTCAAGGCATTCCTCAGTATGGAGAAAATCGATATCTGTGCAGTAACAGAAACCTGGTTCAAGGCTCCAGAGATCACCCCAGCACTACCAGGATTCAACTCATAACATTCTTTTTGGCCCCAGAACTCGGACTGAAATACTAAAGGCGGGGGAGAATCCATTTTCATCAAGGATACCCACACCTCCAGGTTAGTGGCACTGCATGAGGCAGCGGAAACCATTCATGTGCAACTAACAGTAGGAAAAACTGCTTTTCAGTTTGTAGCCTGCTACAGATCACCCACCTTGTCTCAGGACACCCACTCGGCATTCCTGAGAACATTGAAGAATATGAAGGTCTCACCAAGCACCATGATATTGGGGGATTTCAACTACCCAAACATTGACTGGAAAAACTACTCAAGTCCCAACTCTTTCGCCCAATGGTTCCTGGAGTTTATAAACTCAAATGCCATGGAACAACTGGTCACCACTCCCACAAGAGGGGACAACATATTGGTCTTGGTCATCACCAACATGGGGGCTCAATGTTCCACACCAGAGGTAAACCCCTCGTTGGTAAGATCAGACCATAAACTAATCACAATGGACATCCGCATCCCGACCCCCACCCCCAGCCAAGGAAACCACTGTGAAAAATTTCTCAAAAGCAAACTTCACACTTCTCAAGACCGAGGTGGAAAGTTTCAAAGCCCCCGGGTTAATGGAAAATGCTACCCAAACCACAGAATCCTTTACAAATGCACTCTATGAGCACCTACAGGAAATCATGGATCATGCCATCCCAAGTAAAACCAAGACTCACTCCTCCAAAAGCAGAAGACCAGTCTGGTGGACCCCGGCCATAAATAAGCTATACAACAGAAGGAGAAAACTATTACATGATAAGGCAAAATCCCAAAAAGGGAAGGCATCCCTGATCAGTACTAGCAAGAAACTTTGATCCCATATAAAATCATCAAAGGCTAGCTTTGAAAGAAAAATTGCCAAAGACTCTAAAGAAAATCACAAGACATTATTTAGCTACCTCAAGAATCTGGGTGGCAACTCTCAGATCTACTCTGAGCTGGTGCAAAATGGCACAAAATGCACTGAACCCACTGACATTGCCAACATCCTGGTGGACAGGTTCATTGCAAACTTTACCCCCCCACCAAAAGGGCCATTGTCTATCCCAGAAGAATGCAGTCCCCCAGACATCACAGGCACACAGGTAAAAGCAGCCCTCTCCAAAGTAAAAAACACAGCATCAATGAGACTGGATGGTATCCCAGGCTGCGTCTTACACGAGCTCCAAAAGGAACTAAACCCTCACATAAATTCACTGTTCCAACTCAGCCTTACCACAGGTTATGTACCCAAAGAATGGCATATAGCAACAGTGATCCCGCTCCACAAAGGTGGTGCCACAACGGATCCCGGGAACTATTGCCCTATAAACCTGACTAGCCTGGTCTGCAAGGCTATGGAGTGCATCATCATGGATCTCATAAACAAAGACATTGCGAACCTCCAAACACTAGACCCTACTCAATTTGGCTTTGTTAAAGGCAGATCTTGCCTCTTAAACCTAGTTGACTCCTTTGAAATAGTTACCAAAGCCATAGATGAGGAAAAGGTAGTCCACACAGCCTACCTGGACCTCACAAAGGCCTTTGACACAATACCCCACTCTGGCATCATAAATAAGCTTACCAGCTTAAATATTAACCCATATGTCACAAGATGGGTTGCAAACTGGCTCGGGGATAGTACTCACATGGTCAGAGTCGCAGGTGCCATGTCTGACTCTAAACCGGTTACAAGTGGCATCCCACAGGTCTCAGTCCTGGGACCCCTCTTGTTCGGTATATACTTCTCTGAGGTACAGGCAAACATGGGAGGACTGTGGCTTACCAAGTTCACAGATGATTGCAAACTGGGAGCCATAATCGACTCATCAGCTGACACAAGCATCCTCCAGAAGGGCCTACCGGAGATGGATACCTGGTGTCAGAATCATGGCCTCAAGCTAAATGCCAAAAAGTGCATAGTCATCCCCTTAGGGAAAAACAAAGTGCCCACAAACTACCACATAGGAGGTAATCCACTAAGTACCGAAGAAGTAATTAGGGATCTGGGGACCCAAGTAGATAGTAACCTCTCCTTTGACAATCATGTTGCCAAAGTGGTTAGAAAACCTTCTATATAGCTCACCTAATCACAAAAGGGTTCACATCTAGATCAAGAGAGGTCAATGTGCCCCTCTACTCATCGCTCATCAGGCCCATAATTGAGTACAAAATCCCATTTTGAGTGTACCTTACCCGACACCTGCAACAGCTGGAGAGACCTCAAAAATACCTCACCAAGAGGATCGTGGGCCTCAAACAGATGCCCTATGCAGCTCGACTAAAGAAACTCCAGCTCTACTCAGTTGCTTACCACCTACTCAGAGGCAATCTCTGCCTGACGTACAAGGCCATGTCTAACCAGGAATTTTTGGACATACTCCACCTCAAGAAAACCAAATCCATTAGAGCTACATGCTCTAGGGATTTAAACCATAGCACAACAATAAACTGGACATGCTGGAGGGATAGATTCATATCCCAAAGGCTTCTCTCGCTCTGGAATAGAATCCCAGTGCATGTTAGGCAGAGCCCCTCGCTGACCCTCTTCAAGAGAAATCTTGATGAGTGGATGGGAAATCGTAAATTTACTCCTGGGATCACTTCTATGGCCTTGCTGGAAAGAGGCTCAGGAATCTAGACTAAAAGGGAGGCGAAAGCCAACACATTCTGGCTAGGCTTATAAATGCCCTAGGGCAGATAGCCTAGTACCTACCTATGAACCTATGAACCTATGAGAACTGCAACTGCCAGATATGTCTGGTCCACTGTTGTTTGCTGACATGGCCTTCTTGTGTTTAAGTGTGTGAGCATGCCCAGTATGGGCTTTCAGTATGTTGTTGACTGACATTGCCTTCATTCCTCATTCATCAAGTGTGTGAACATGCCCAGTATGGCCATCTATATTGCATGTATGGATCAAGTCCAGGTGGTTAGTACTGCGGTGCTAAACTTTGTGTTGTACACCGACAGGTAGCATGCTATATCTGCAAAGTATACATCAGTCATTTGGCATTGACTGTTGCTACATTTCTGCTTAGAGGGGGGGGGGCACCAGACTGTTTCTACATTTCTACACAGGGGTGGGGGCACACCTGAATGTTACTATAAATGTACATAGGATGGTGGGGCACATCTTACACTTTTACACAGTTGCTAGGACTGTACTGGTATGTCAGGTACACCATTTCAATCTGTAGTCTTACCTATCATGCTGGCTAGAGGCATACCAGTGTACTACAGATTGTAGCTTTCACTACCTACATATTAGTTTCTGACTTCCTAGCCATCACAACTGACATCCAACTGGCTGGCCTGCTGTAGTCTGTCTGTATAGGGCTGGGGTAGGGGTTACCCATGGGGCTCATTCAGACACCATAGTACAACATTTGTTTGTGTTTGTCTACACCTATTCTGCTGGCTGTGACTGTTGTTGGGTATGAGCTGCCCCCCCCCGACTGGCATGTGTGAGTCACTTACCTTGTGGGTGTCCCAGTATTAAGGGTGGTGATGCAGGGCTGCCTATGTCGGATGCACATAGTACACTCCCTATACATGGTTGAGCACAGGTAGTGTCATGTTTGGCATTCCTTTTGCTGTATGTGCGACTCGGAGAGAGGTGTCATTCCATGGATCTCTACTGTGTCAGTGCTTGTGCTATGCATTGCCTCTTTGCCAAGGCCAGGGCATACTGGGCACACCTCCTTCTGCCTACTGGGGCAGGCTCAGGATGTTCCTCCTCCGAGTCACTCTGCACCTGTGCAGGCCTTGGCATGGCTGTGGGGTTGTGTGGCCCTGCCCCATGCTGTTCCTGCTGCAGCTATTTCCGCAGGATCATATTGTGTATTATGGCACATACAAGGACAATTTGGGTACATGTAGTTGGTGAGTACTGCAAGGCTCCACCAGATGTGTCCAGGCAACGGAACCGTGACTTCAGCATCCCAAACACACGCTCTGTTATGATTTGTGTTTGTGCATGTGTGTCATTATGGAGTACTTGTATGGGTGTGTGTCTATTTCTGATGGGTGTTATCAGCCATGGCTCCAGTGCGTATCCAGCATCCCCCCACTAGGTGACCGTGTGGGATGTCCCCATTGGCAAATGTCTGGTACAGCTGCATCAGATGCCAGATGTGGGAATCATGGTAGTTTCCAGGTCAGCCAGCACACACATTCATTATTATGCCCTGGGCATCGCACATGACCTGGCAGTTGATGGAGAGGAAGCCCTTGCGGTTGATGTAGACCCTACCCCACTAACCTGGTGGTGCTTTAATGTATATGTGCGTGCAGTCTATTGCACCCACTACCTCAGGGTATTCTGCTATTTGGTGGAAGAGACGCATATTGCTGGCCAACGCCTCATGGGTGATGGGGAAGTATACATGCTCATCGACATGTGCTGATATGGCATCCAGGAACTGGTGGAGTACCCTGGATGCTGATACCTGTGAAATCCCCATCATATTCCCAGTTGGCCTTTGGAAGGTACCTGTAGCTAGTATTCTTAAACCTACACATACCTTGGTATCCACTGGGATGGGTTCCCCTCTGTAAGTTCTGTGTGTCAGGCTTGGCCGGCACAGCTCAACAATTTGCTGTAAGAGGTCCCTGTCCACCCTATAGTGCTACACTATCTCCAGCTCATGTAACCCTTGGTAGGTTACCCTGGGTCTGTACACTCTTCTCCATCTCCTCAGTGTGGGTTGCTCAGCAGCATTCACATCTTCACTACTCCCAGCCTCTTGCACATGCTGGTTTATAATAGCAAAAGTAGCCCCTAACATTTTTTTCTCTTGCTTTTGTTTTGTAAAATTTCCCCATCTGTATACACCGGTGGTGCAGAGTTTTTGGGGAAAACAAGGGGGAAAGGTGTTTGCATAGTTTATAGTGGTGTGCTGGGCTGGGCTGGTCTGCTGCCTGTGTAACTGGCTGATTCTGATACATTTCACCTGTCAGCTAAGCTAGTTCTCCTTGATTACCTTCCTACTGCTGTTTTCCCTTCCCATTGCCTCCCTGTTTAAGCCCTTGCGTGTGCCGCACAAACAAAGTAGTCATATGTGCACAGAGCTGCTTTTTCCTGGTTTAACTTACTTTTTCTTCCTGTAAAACCTGGTGCGTGGTGTGCACACCCACTTTGTAAATAGTGCTAGGCAGGTTTAGACACACCACTAACTTAGCTGTGCTAACCTAGGAGCAATCACGAGCCACAGGTCTCCAATCCACTTACAGTATGCCTGACACACCACCCCATGATGTCACCTATATCCTAGTCTTGCACCCAGCTATTTATACTCTTACACTCTTGGGACCTGCCTCACACCCTGGGAAAATCTGGGATTCACTAACCTTTCCCTCATTTGCATAGAATTGCCTACTAATGCATAGTTACATGTCCCACACTGAGCCTCCCCCCCTTAGCAACCACTACTCACTGGCCAAGTTGTCTTTTGCCTGCCATTGACTTGCATGGCAGAATACTATTTTTTGTTAAAATGCTCATTTTCAGTTTTATTATTTTTGCCCCAATCCCGTTTGCGCGTTGCTACCCTATGCTTAAACAGCCGAGATCGGCGAAAAAAAAATAAAGTTGTTTTATTTATTTTTTAAACAGTTTGCAATGCCAATG
Organism: Protopterus annectens; assembly: GCF_019279795.1. Taxonomy (NCBI): domain Eukaryota; kingdom Metazoa; phylum Chordata; order Ceratodontiformes; family Protopteridae; genus Protopterus; species Protopterus annectens. The sequence continues at coordinate 825,907,487 of NC_056749.1, read as the reverse complement.
GCTTTCTACTTGGCCATTGGCATGCTTAATCAATAATATGCAGCCTTTATTTAGAGCAGTCATAGCTCCGTTTTGGAATTTGCAGAAATATACTCGGTTAGTAACTGAGTACATATCTGCTGATTGCACTTGTCTTGCACAGACTATTGCAAGCTTCCTGGATTGCAATATCACCTCATTTGGATGGATTTCTCCAGCAAATGAGGTGATTTGCATACCAGGGCTTAGTCCGTGCAAGATTAGTGCTGGAGCTCTCGTGCACACCCCTGCTGGCTGTTCCTGGATCGCACGGCAGACATATTGCCTGCGTGAGCTACTGCACTCATCTTGCACTCCATGCAGGCTTTTGAGAATCCAGGGGATAAAGTTAAATAACTTTTCCCAAGCTTCCAGGAGACTTGATTTTTTTTTATTATTGGTAATAAGCATTTTATAAGCTACCAAGTGTTTGGTAGCCATTTGTTTAAAACATCCCCATGTAATTGCAGTCTATCCATCCATTTAGATGCAATGAAATGTTTCATTAATAGGAAGAGAGTAATTAAACGAGTTTGATGTGGTGATATATCCATGGGAAGGATATGAAGTAATGTCAATTTCCATGTCAACATGGTTTTTTCATATCCCATCTTTTGAAGTTGAATTATTAGGGAATTCCATAATTCGTATACACATTTACAACAAAATGGAGTAAGTCTGCTTTTTGGAACTCACAGTAAGAACAAACTGGTGAAATGGATGTTAATTTTATGTAAAACCATGGGGGTAAGATAGACATTATTAATGATCATGAGTTGTGTGTACATCAATTTTTTTTCAGAGGGAGTATCTTGGAAGTTATTTTGATTGACTGTTTTACCTGTTGCTCAGAGATTGAATGATTCGTTTAAGCCAATAATTACAGAAGAGTGTGTTATTTTGATATTTATTAGCCGTGATCAACCTATATGTATTTGATATTTTTCTCTAGCTAACATTAGCTTCCACGAGGACTGACAGTTCTCTATGCCCCCAGTTGTTATAGTACTGTTATAGAGGTATCAGAAGCATAGCTCTTTAATTTGCCTTAGAATACCGGTGTAGGTTTTAGGTAGCTTAAAATGAGTTCTTATTTCTGTGATAGAACCTTCATGAAAAGGGAAGATGTCCAAAATTAATTTATCCTTTAACAGGGGGAAATTATTTAGGTTAAGTATTAAGTTATTAAGTCTCAGATTTGGATTAAGATTTAAGGGTTGTAAAGTTTCCAAAGCTGCTGATAAATTTAGAGCAGCAAAGAGCTTTTGTAAATTAGTGATAAAGTGTTTTATTGGGTCAATGATCTTGTAAACTAACAATTCTTTCTTATAAAGAAAAGGAGGTGCTTTTGGGTTAAAATTGAGGGATTTATATATTTATAATGTAGTGTTATCCATATAGGAGTCTAAGTGTTGTTTACTGGGTCATGTTCCATGATTTTTATTATCCTTCTACTGTTAGTAATATTGAGATACAATCTGAAATCTGGAAGATTAAATCCCCCATTTAGTTTCAGATGCATTAGCTTGTGGTATGATACCCTTACAGATTTAGCCATATACATTTAGCTAAAAATGTGTGTAGGTTTTTAAAGAATTTATTGTATACTATCACTTGGGAGGTCATGAAAACATATAATAATCTAGGTAATATATTCATCTTGACTATAGCAACCTTTGATAAAAAGGGTAATTTTAAGTTATTCCATCTGTTACAATCCTGTATTATATTTTGCCACTTAGGCAAGATGTTATTTTGAGAAAATTCCTTTTTATTTTGGTACAAAGTAATCCCACAGTATTTAATAGATTGTTTTATTTTAATTGTGTCTAAATGTGGAAATAATAGCATTAGTTTAGGAAGGCCTAAAGGAAATATAGTAGTTTTGTCTAAATTAAGTTTATAATCCGATAGCTTTGAGAAAGTAACAATGGCCCTCAGTAGTTTAGATATATCTGAGCTTGGGTAAGAAAAGTATCAATTTAAATTATTGGCAAAAGCTGTCAGGAATACTTTACTGTTAAAGAGTATATGAGGATTATGATACATATGCTGTTTAATAAGTAGAAAACATACTTCTAGATATAAGTTGAAGAGGTGGGATAAAATGCAGCCTTGTCTTGTTCCATTTTTAATCATAATTCTATTGGAAAGTTTTTTATTTATATATAAATTTGTGTAGGATTTATCATATAGTGTTTTAATTATGTGAATGAAGTTAGAAGGGAAAGCAAAATAGGGTAATACCAACAATAAGAAACTTAAGTCTATCAAATGCCTTATATACATCAACTACAAGCACAAAAATTGGGATTTTCTTATGATTTGCAAGTGTTATTAAAGCTTCAAGAGTAAGGGTATTGTCACAGTTTGTCTGTAAGATGTGAATCCAGATTGTTCAGGTGAAATGATGTGTATTATGATTTTTTTTAGTCTACTAGCAAGGATAGATGTGAAAATTTTTACATCAAGATTTATTAGAGAGATAGGTCTATAGCTTTTAGGGTCTCTGGGGTCTGCATTTTCTTTTAGAATGAAGACTGTTTTCGAAGCATTAAGGTGAATATGATTAATATTGTTATTTATAATGTAATCAAACAGATGTTGCAATATTCTAGTAATTAGCGAAGTAAAACTTTTGTAAAACTCTGATGTAAAACCATCTGGCCCTTGTTTTAAGATTTTAAGTTCTTTATGTTATTAATAATTTCCTGCTGTGAAATAGGATCTGAAAGTATTTTTTGTTGGTTAGAGTCTAGCTTGGGGAAAGACAAGTTCTGGAGGAACAATGTCTTATCTTGTTCTGAAGTTGGAAGAGTTTGCTCTCCATAAATCTATGTGTAAATTTGCTCAATTAGGTCCAGAATTTCGGTATTGCTACATTATGTCTTGTCTAAGTAGTTAATTTCAGTTATAGTAGGTGTAAATTTTTGAAGGGAGGTTAATCGAGCTACAACTCTAGATGGCATTTGTGCTCTGTCAGCATATTAGGCCAGGTTTATTGTTTCGTAAAATGAGAGGTTTTTGGCCTTCAATAGGTAAAGGTCCCTTTGGGATTCAACTAGTTGTTCCTCAGTTTTTTTTTTTTTTTTTTACTAAAGCACTTCTGCAGTTCTAATCCCAATTTGTGTATGTTTTCTTTTATTAGTTTTTCCTCTTTCCCTGTGATTTTTTTTATAACGTACAGCTTTACTAATAAGGAAGCCACTTATTTGAGATTTACTGGTGGCCCATTCAATGTCCACAAGGTATTGAGAGGTAGGAATTTTACCCAGTGAATCTTGTAAAAATATGTTGATTCCTTCTATGATACCTTGCTTTAAAAGGAGGTTGGGATTAATAGACCATTTGGAACCTCTTCCTTTCAAATTTTATCACTCCAGTTTATGTTTAATGGCATTTTTGAATGGTCAGAGGAAAAATCTAGTGTTAATATAGCATTCTATACTCATACTTAAAAATAGATCCAAAATTAGGAAGAAATCAATTCTAGACCACATTTTGTGGCATTGTGAGTAGAAGGTGAATTTTTCTTTAGTAGGATCTTTATTTTTATGTTTGAAGGGATCAGAAAGTTTGAAATCCTGTTTAAGCTCCGCAAGTGCAGCAGTAGCTTGTTTATTATATGGTTTATTGGGGTTTGATCTATCAGACACTGGATCTTGTTTCAGCTCCACAAGTGCAGCAGTAGCTTGTTTATTATATGGTTTATTGGGGTTTGATCTATCAGACACGGGATCTTGTTTCAGCTCCACAAGTGCAGCAGTAGCTTCTTTATTATATGGTTTATTAGGGTTTGATCTATCAGATGTGGGATCTTGTTTCAGCTCCACAAGTGCAGCAGTAGCTTGTTTATTATATGGTTTATTGGGGTTTGATCTATTAGACACGGGATCTTGTTACAGCTCCACAAGTGCAGCAGTAGCTTGTTTATTATATGGTTTATTGGGGTTTGATCTATCAGACATGGGATCTTGTTTCAGCTACACAAGTGCAGCATTAGCTTGTTTATTATATGGTTTATTGGGGTTTGATCTATCAGATGTGGGATCTTGTTTCAGCTCCACAAGTGCAGCAATAGCTTGTTTATTATACGGTTTATTGGGGTTTGATCTATCAGATGTGGGATCTTGTTTTAGCTCCACAAGTGCAGCAGTAGCTTGTTTATTATATGGTTTACTGGGGTTTGATCTATCAGATGTGGGATCTTGTTTCAGCTCCACAAATGCAGCAGTAGCTTGTTCATTATATGGTTTATTGGGGTTTGAGCTATCAGACATGGGATCTTGTTTCAGCTCCACAAGTGCAGCAGTAGCTTGTTTATTATATGGTTTATTGGGGTTTGATCTATCAGATGTGGGATCTTGTTTCAGCTCCAAAAGTGCAGCAGTAGCTTGTTTTTTATATGGTTTATTGGGGTTTGATCTATCAGACACGGGATCTTGTTTCAGCTCCACAAGTGCAGCAGTAGCTTGTTTATTATATGGTTTATTGGGGTTTGATCTATCAGACACGGGATCTTGTTTAGCTCCACAAGTGCAGCAGTAGCTTGTTTATTATATGGTTTATTGGGGTTTGATCTATCAGATGTGGGATCTTGTTTCAGCTCCACACGTGCAGCAGTAGCTTGTTTATTATATGGTTTATTGGGGTTTGATCTATCAGATGAGGGATCTTGTTTCAGCTCCACAAGTGCAGCAGTAGCTTGTTTATTATATGGTTTATTGGGGTTTGATCTATCAGATGTGGGATCTTGTTTCAGCTCCACAAGTGCAGCAGTAGCTTGTTTATTATATGGTTTATTATGGTTTGATGTATCAGACATGGGATCTTGTTTCAGCTCCACAAGTGCAGCAGTAGTTTGTTTATTATATGGTTTATTGGGGTTTGAGCTATTAGACATGGGATTTTGTTTCAGCTCCTCAAGTGCAGTAGTAGCTTGTTTATTATATGGTTTATTGGGGTTTGATCTATCAGACACGGGATCTTGTTTCAGCTCCACAAGTGCAGCAGTAGCTTGTTTATTATATGGTTTATTGGGGTTTGATCTATCAGACATGGGATCTTGTTTCAGCTCCACAAGTGCAGCAGTAGCTTGTTTATTATATGGTTTATTGGGGTTTGATCTATCAGACATGGGATCTTGTTTCAGCTCCACAAGTGCAGCAGTAGCTTGTTTATTATATGGTTTATTGGGGTTTGATCTATCAGACATGGGATCTTGTTTCAGCTCCACAAGTGCAGCAGTAGCTTGTTTATTATATGGTTTATTGGGGTTTGATCTATCAGATGAGAGATCTTGTTTCAGCTCCACAAGTGCAGCAGTAGCTTGTTTATTATATGGTTTATTGGGGTTTGATCTATCAGACACGGGATCTTGTTTCAGCTCCACAAGTGCAGCAGTAGCTTGTTTATTTTATGGTTTATTGGGGTTTGATCTATCAGACACGGGATCTTATTTCAGCTCCACAAGTGCAGCGGTAGCTTGTTTATTATATGGTTTATTGGGGTTTGATCTATCAGATGTGGGATCTTGTTTCAGCTCCACAAGTGCAGCAATAGCTTGTTTATTATATGGTTTATTGGGGTTTGATCTATCAGATGTGGGATCTTGTTTCAGCTCCACAAGTGCAGCAGTAGCTTGTTTATTATATGGTTTACTGGGGTTTGATCTATCAGATGTGGGATCTTGTTTCAGCTCCACAAGTGCAGCAGTAGCTTGTTTATTATATGGTTTATTGGGGTTTGAGCTATCAGACATGGGATCTTGTTTCAGCTACACAAGTGCAGCAGTAGCTTGTTTATTATATGGTTTATTGGGGTTTGAGCTATCAGACATGGGATCTTGTTTCAGCTCCACAAGTGCAGCAGTAGCTTGTTTGTTATATGGTTTATTGGGGTTTGATCTATCAGATGTGGGATCTTGTTTCAGCTCCACAAGTGCAGCAGTAGCTTGTTTATTATATGGTTTATTATGGTTTGATGTATCAGACATGGGATCTTGTTTCAGCTCCACAAGTGCAGCAGTAGTTTGTTTATTATATGGTTTATTGGGGTTTGATCTATCAGACACGGGATCTTGTTTCAGCTCCACAAGTGCAGCAGTAGCTTGTTTATTTTATGGTTTATTGGGGTTTGATGTACCAGACATGGGATCTTGTTTCAGCTCCACAAGTGCAGCAGTAGCTTGTTTATTATATGGTTTATTGGGGTTTGATCTATCAGACAAGGGATCTTGTTTCAGCTCCACAAGTGCAGCAGTAGCTTGTTTATTATAAGGTTTATTGGGGTTTGATCTATCAGACACGGGATCTTGTTTCAGCTCCACAAGTGCAGAAGTAGCTTGTTTATTATATGGTTTATTGGGGTTTGATCTATCAGACAAGGGATCTTGTTTCAGCTCCACAAGTGCAGCAGTAGCTTGTTTATTATATGGTTTATTGGGGTTTGATCTATCAGACACGTGATCTTGTTTCAGCTCCACAAGTGCAGCAGTAGCTTGTTTATTATATGGTTTATTGGGGTTTGATCTATCAGATGTGGGATCTTGTTTCAGCTCCACAAGTGCAGCAGTAGCTTGTTTATTATATGGTTTATTGGGGTTTGATCTATCAGACACTGGATCTTGTTTCAGCTCCACAAGTGCAGCAGTAGCTTGTTTATTATATGGTTTATTGGGGTTTGATCTATCAGACACGGGATCTTGTTTCAGCTCCACAAGTGCAGCAGTAGCTTGTTTATTATATGGTTTATTGGGGTTTGATCTATCAGATGTGGATCTTGTTTCAGCTCCACAAGTGCAGCAGTAGCTTGTTTATTATATGGTTTATTGGGGTTTGATCTATCAGACACGGGATCTTGTTTCAGCTCCACAAGTGCAGCAGTAGCTTGTTTATTATATGGTTTATTGGGGTTTGATCTATCAGACATGGGATCTTGTTTCAGCTCCACAAGTGCAGCAGTAGCTTGTTTATTATATGGTTTATTGGGGTTTGATCTATCAGATGTGGGATCTTGTTTCAGCTCCACAAGTGCAGCAGTAGCTTGTTTATTATATGGTTTATTGGGGTTTGATCTATCAGATGTGGGATCTTGTTTCAGCTCCACAAGTGCAGCAGTAGCTTGTTTATTATATGGTTTATTGGGGTTTGATCTATCAGATGTGGGATCTTGTTTCAGCTCCACAAGTGCAGCAGTAGCTTGTTTATTATATGGTTTATTGGGGTTTGATCTATCAGACATGGGATCTTGTTTCAGCTCCACAAGTGCAGCAGTAGCTTGTTTATTATATGGTTTATTGGGGTTTGATCTATCAGATGTGGGATCTTGTTTCAGCTCCACAAGTGCAGCAGTAGCTTGTTTATTATATGGTTTATTGGGGTTTGATCTATCAGACACGGGATCTTGTTTCAGCTCCACAAGTGCAGCAGTAGCTTGTTTATTATATGGTTTATTGGGGTTTGATCTATCAGACATGGGATCTTGTTTCAGCTCCACAAGTGCAGCAGTAGCTTGTTTATTATATGGTTTATTGGGGTTTGATCTATCAGATGTGGGATCTTGTTTCAGCTCCACAAGTGCAGCAGTAGCTTGTTTATTATATGGTTTATTGGGGTTTGATCTATCAGATGTGGGATCTTGTTTCAGCTCCACAAGTGCAGCAGTAGCTTGTTTATTATATGGTTTATTGGGGTTTGATCTATCAGATGTGGGATCTTGTTTCAGCTCCACAAGTGCAGCAGTAGCTTGTTTATTATATGGTTTATTGGGGTTTGATCTATCAGACATGGGATCTTGTTTCAGCTCCACAAGTGCAGCAGTAGCTTGTTTATTATATGGTTTATTGGGGTTTGATCTATCAGACATGGGATCTTGTTTCAGCTCCACAAGTGCAGCAGTAGCTTGTTTATTATATGGTTTATTGGGGTTTGATCTATCAGACATGGGATCTTGTTTCAGCTCCACAAGTGCAGCAGTAGCTTGTTTATTATATGGTTTATTGGGGTTTGATCTATCAGACATGGGATCTTGTTTCAGCTCCACAAGTGCAGCAGTAGCTTGTTTATTATATGGTTTATTGGGGTTTGATCTATCAGACATGGGATCTTGTTTCAGCTCCACAAGTGCAGCAGTAGCTTGTTTATTATATGGTTTATTGGGGTTTGATCTATCAGATGTGGGATCTTGTTTCAGCTCCACAAGTGCAGCAGTAGCTTGTTTATTATATGGTTTATTGGGGTTTGATCTATCAGATGTGGGATCTTGTTTCAGCTCCACAAGTGCAGCAGTAGCTTGTTTATTATATGGTTTATTGGGGTTTGATCTATCAGACACGGGATCTTGTTTCAGCTCCACAAGTGCAGCAGTAGCTTGTTTATTATATGGTTTATTGGGGTTTGATCTATCAGACACGG
>NC_056749.1:825869008-825898555 GCF_019279795.1 Protopterus annectens | reverse complement strand
TAGCTTGTTTATTATATGGTTTATTGGGGTTTGATCTATCAGATGTGGGATCTTGTTTCAGCTCCACAAGTGCAGCAGTAGCTTGTTTATTATATGGTTTATTGGGGTTTGATCTATCAGACACGGGATCTTGTTTCAGCTCCACAAGTGCAGCAGTAGCTTGTTTATTATATGGTTTATTGGGGTTTGATCTATCAGACATGGGATCTTGTTTCAGCTCCACAAGTGCAGCAGTAGCTTGTTTATTATATGGTTTATTGGGGTTTGATCTATCAGACACGGGATCTTGTTTCAGCTCCACAAGTGCAGCAGTAGCTTGTTTATTATATGGTTTATTGGGGTTTGATCTATCAGATGTGGGATCTTGTTTCAGCTCCACAAGTGCAGCAGTAGCTTGTTTATTATATGGTTTATTGGGGTTTGATCTATCAGACATGGGATCTTGTTTCAGCTCCACAAGTGCAGCAGTAGCTTGTTTATTATATGGTTTATTGGGGTTTGATCTATCAGACATGGGATCTTGTTTCAGCTCCACAAGTGCAGCAGTAGCTTGTTTATTATATGGTTTATTGGGGTTTGATCTATCAGACACGGGATCTTGTTTCAGCTCCACAAGTGCAGCAGTAGCTTGTTTATTATATGGTTTATTGGGGTTTGATCTATCAGATGTGGGATCTTGTTTCAGCTCCACAAGTGCAGCAGTAGCTTGTTTATTATATGGTTTATTGGGGTTTGATCTATCAGATGTGGGATCTTGTTTCAGCTCCACAAGTGCAGCAGTAGCTTGTTTATTATATGGTTTATTGGGGTTTGATCTATCAGACATGGGATCTTGTTTCAGCTCCACAAGTGCAGCAGTAGCTTGTTTATTATATGGTTTATTGGGGTTTGATCTATCAGATGTGGGATCTTGTTTCAGCTCCACAAGTGCAGCAGTAGCTTGTTTATTATATGGTTTATTGGGGTTTGATCTATCAGACATGGGATCTTGTTTCAGCTCCACAAGTGCAGCAGTAGCTTGTTTATTATATGGTTTATTGGGGTTTGATCTATCAGACACGGGATCTTGTTTCAGCTCCACAAGTGCAGCAGTAGCTTGTTTATTATATGGTTTATTGGGGTTTGATCTATCAGACACGGGATCTTGTTTCAGCTCCACAAGTGCAGCAGTAGCTTGTTTATTATATGGTTTATTGGGGTTTGATCTATCAGACACGGGATCTTGTTTCAGCTCCACAAGTGCAGCAGTAGCTTGTTTATTATATGGTTTATTGGGGTTTGATCTATCAGACATGGGATCTTGTTTCAGCTCCACAAGTGCAGCAGTAGCTTGTTTATTATATGGTTTATTGGGGTTTGATCTATCAGACACGGGATCTTGTTTCAGCTCCACAAGTGCAGCAGTAGCTTGTTTATTATATGGTTTATTGGGGTTTGATCTATCAGACATGGGATCTTGTTTCAGCTCCACAAGTGCAGCAGTAGCTTGTTTATTATATGGTTTATTGGGGTTTGATCTATCAGACACGGGATCTTGTTTCAGCTCCACAAGTGCAGCAGTAGCTTGTTTATTATATGGTTTATTGGGGTTTGATCTATCAGACATGGGATCTTGTTTCAGCTCCACAAGTGCAGCAGTAGCTTGTTTATTATATGGTTTATTGGGGTTTGATCTATCAGATGTGGGATCTTGTTTCAGCTCCACAAGTGCAGCAGTAGCTTGTTTATTATATGGTTTATTGGGGTTTGATCTATCAGATGTGGGATCTTGTTTCAGCTCCACAAGTGCAGCAGTAGCTTGTTTATTATATGGTTTATTGGGGTTTGATCTATCAGACATGGGATCTTGTTTCAGCTCCACAAGTGCAGCAGTAGCTTGTTTATTATATGGTTTATTGGGGTTTGATCTATCAGACACGGGATCTTGTTTCAGCTCCACAAGTGCAGCAGTAGCTTGTTTATTATATGGTTTATTGGGGTTTGATCTATCAGATGTGGGATCTTGTTTCAGCTCCACAAGTGCAGCAGTAGCTTGTTTATTATATGGTTTATTGGGGTTTGATCTATCAGATGTGGGATCTTGTTTCAGCTCCACAAGTGCAGCAGTAGCTTGTTTATTATATGGTTTATTGGGGTTTGATCTATCAGATGTGGGATCTTGTTTCAGCTCCACAAGTGCAGCAGTAGCTTGTTTATTATATGGTTTATTGGGGTTTGATCTATCAGACATGGGATCTTGTTTCAGCTCCACAAGTGCAGCAGTAGCTTGTTTATTATATGGTTTATTGGGGTTTGATCTATCAGATGTGGGATCTTGTTTCAGCTCCACAAGTGCAGCAGTAGCTTGTTTATTATATGGTTTATTGGGGTTTGATCTATCAGACATGGGATCTTGTTTCAGCTCCACAAGTGCAGCAGTAGCTTGTTTATTATATGGTTTATTGGGGTTTGATCTATCAGACATGGGATCTTGTTTCAGCTCCACAAGTGCAGCAGTAGCTTGTTTATTATATGGTTTATTGGGGTTTGATCTATCAGACATGGGATCTTGTTTCAGCTCCACAAGTGCAGCAGTAGCTTGTTTATTATATGGTTTATTGGGGTTTGATCTATCAGATGTGGGATCTTGTTTCAGCTCCACAAGTGCAGCAGTAGCTTGTTTATTATATGGTTTATTGGGGTTTGATCTATCAGACACGGGATCTTGTTTCAGCTCCACAAGTGCAGCAGTAGCTTGTTTATTATATGGTTTATTGGGGTTTGATCTATCAGATGTGGGATCTTGTTTCAGCTCCACAAGTGCAGCAGTAGCTTGTTTATTATATGGTTTATTGGGGTTTGATCTATCAGATGTGGGATCTTGTTTCAGCTCCACAAGTGCAGCAGTAGCTTGTTTATTATATGGTTTATTGGGGTTTGATCTATCAGATGTGGGATCTTGTTTCAGCTCCACAAGTGCAGCAGTAGCTTGTTTATTATATGGTTTATTGGGGTTTGATCTATCAGATGTGGGATCTTGTTTCAGCTCCACAAGTGCAGCAGTAGCTTGTTTATTATATGGTTTATTGGGGTTTGATCTATCAGATGTGGGATCTTGTTTCAGCTCCACAAGTGCAGCAGTAGCTTGTTTATTATATGGTTTATTGGGGTTTGATCTATCAGACATGGGATCTTGTTTCAGCTCCACAAGTGCAGCAGTAGCTTGTTTATTATATGGTTTATTGGGGTTTGATCTATCAGACACGGGATCTTGTTTCAGCTCCACAAGTGCAGCAGTAGCTTGTTTATTATATGGTTTATTGGGGTTTGATCTATCAGACACGGGATCTTGTTTCAGCTCCACAAGTGCAGCAGTAGCTTGTTTATTATATGGTTTATTGGGGTTTGATCTATCAGACACGGGATCTTGTTTCAGCTCCACAAGTGCAGCAGTAGCTTGTTTATTATATGGTTTATTGGGGTTTGATCTATCAGATGTGGGATCTTGTTTCAGCTCCACAAGTGCAGCAGTAGCTTGTTTATTATATGGTTTATTGGGGTTTGATCTATCAGACATGGGATCTTGTTTCAGCTCCACAAGTGCAGCAGTAGCTTGTTTATTATATGGTTTATTGGGGTTTGATCTATCAGACACGGGATCTTGTTTCAGCTCCACAAGTGCAGCAGTAGCTTGTTTATTATATGGTTTATTGGGGTTTGATCTATCAGACACGGGATCTTGTTTCAGCTCCACAAGTGCAGCAGTAGCTTGTTTATTATATGGTTTATTGGGGTTTGATCTATCAGACACGGGATCTTGTTTCAGCTCCACAAGTGCAGCAGTAGCTTGTTTATTATATGGTTTATTGGGGTTTGATCTATCAGACATGGGATCTTGTTTCAGCTCCACAAGTGCAGCAGTAGCTTGTTTATTATATGGTTTATTGGGGTTTGATCTATCAGACACGGGATCTTGTTTCAGCTCCACAAGTGCAGCAGTAGCTTGTTTATTATATGGTTTATTGGGGTTTGATCTATCAGACACGGGATCTTGTTTCAGCTCCACAAGTGCAGCAGTAGCTTGTTTATTATATGGTTTATTGGGGTTTGATCTATCAGATGTGGGATCTTGTTTCAGCTCCACAAGTGCAGCAGTAGCTTGTTTATTATATGGTTTATTGGGGTTTGATCTATCAGACACGGGATCTTGTTTCAGCTCCACAAGTGCAGCAGTAGCTTGTTTATTATATGGTTTATTGGGGTTTGATCTATCAGATGTGGGATCTTGTTTCAGCTCCACAAGTGCAGCAGTAGCTTGTTTATTATATGGTTTATTGGGGTTTGATCTATCAGATGTGGGATCTTGTTTCAGCTCCACAAGTGCAGCAGTAGCTTGTTTATTATATGGTTTATTGGGGTTTGATCTATCAGACACGGGATCTTGTTTCAGCTCCACAAGTGCAGCAGTAGCTTGTTTATTATATGGTTTATTGGGGTTTGATCTATCAGACACGGGATCTTGTTTCAGCTCCACAAGTGCAGCAGTAGCTTGTTTATTATATGGTTTATTGGGGTTTGATCTATCAGATGTGGGATCTTGTTTCAGCTCCACAAGTGCAGCAGTAGCTTGTTTATTATATGGTTTATTGGGGTTTGATCTATCAGACATGGGATCTTGTTTCAGCTCCACAAGTGCAGCAGTAGCTTGTTTATTATATGGTTTATTGGGGTTTGATCTATCAGACACGGGATCTTGTTTCAGCTCCACAAGTGCAGCAGTAGCTTGTTTATTATATGGTTTATTGGGGTTTGATCTATCAGACACGGGATCTTGTTTCAGCTCCACAAGTGCAGCAGTAGCTTGTTTATTATATGGTTTATTGGGGTTTGATCTATCAGATGTGGGATCTTGTTTCAGCTCCACAAGTGCAGCAGTAGCTTGTTTATTATATGGTTTATTGGGGTTTGATCTATCAGATGTGGGATCTTGTTTCAGCTCCACAAGTGCAGCAGTAGCTTGTTTATTATATGGTTTATTGGGGTTTGATCTATCAGATGTGGGATCTTGTTTCAGCTCCACAAGTGCAGCAGTAGCTTGTTTATTATATGGTTTATTGGGGTTTGATCTATCAGACATGGGATCTTGTTTCAGCTCCACAAGTGCAGCAGTAGCTTGTTTATTATATGGTTTATTGGGGTTTGATCTATCAGACACGGGATCTTGTTTCAGCTCCACAAGTGCAGCAGTAGCTTGTTTATTATATGGTTTATTGGGGTTTGATCTATCAGACACGGGATCTTGTTTCAGCTCCACAAGTGCAGCAGTAGCTTGTTTATTATATGGTTTATTGGGGTTTGATCTATCAGACACGGGATCTTGTTTCAGCTCCACAAGTGCAGCAGTAGCTTGTTTATTATATGGTTTATTGGGGTTTGATCTATCAGATGTGGGATCTTGTTTCAGCTCCACAAGTGCAGCAGTAGCTTGTTTATTATATGGTTTATTGGGGTTTGATCTATCAGACACGGGATCTTGTTTCAGCTCCACAAGTGCAGCAGTAGCTTGTTTATTATATGGTTTATTGGGGTTTGATCTATCAGACACGGGATCTTGTTTCAGCTCCACAAGTGCAGCAGTAGCTTGTTTATTATATGGTTTATTGGGGTTTGATCTATCAGACACGGGATCTTGTTTCAGCTCCACAAGTGCAGCAGTAGCTTGTTTATTATATGGTTTATTGGGGTTTGATCTATCAGATGTGGGATCTTGTTTCAGCTCCACAAGTGCAGCAGTAGCTTGTTTATTATATGGTTTATTGGGGTTTGATCTATCAGATGTGGGATCTTGTTTCAGCTCCACAAGTGCAGCAGTAGCTTGTTTATTATATGGTTTATTGGGGTTTGATCTATCAGACATGGGATCTTGTTTCAGCTCCACAAGTGCAGCAGTAGCTTGTTTATTATATGGTTTATTGGGGTTTGATCTATCAGACACGGGATCTTGTTTCAGCTCCACAAGTGCAGCAGTAGCTTGTTTATTATATGGTTTATTGGGGTTTGATCTATCAGACACGGGATCTTGTTTCAGCTCCACAAGTGCAGCAGTAGCTTGTTTATTATATGGTTTATTGGGGTTTGATCTATCAGATGTGGGATCTTGTTTCAGCTCCACAAGTGCAGCAGTAGCTTGTTTATTATATGGTTTATTGGGGTTTGATCTATCAGACACGGGATCTTGTTTCAGCTCCACAAGTGCAGCAGTAGCTTGTTTATTATATGGTTTATTGGGGTTTGATCTATCAGACACGGGATCTTGTTTCAGCTCCACAAGTGCAGCAGTAGCTTGTTTATTATATGGTTTATTGGGGTTTGATCTATCAGACACGGGATCTTGTTTCAGCTCCACAAGTGCAGCAGTAGCTTGTTTATTATATGGTTTATTGGGGTTTGATCTATCAGATGTGGGATCTTGTTTCAGCTCCACAAGTGCAGCAGTAGCTTGTTTATTATATGGTTTATTGGGGTTTGATCTATCAGACATGGGATCTTGTTTCAGCTCCACAAGTGCAGCAGTAGCTTGTTTATTATATGGTTTATTGGGGTTTGATCTATCAGACACGGGATCTTGTTTCAGCTCCACAAGTGCAGCAGTAGCTTGTTTATTATATGGTTTATTGGGGTTTGATCTATCAGATGTGGGATCTTGTTTCAGCTCCACAAGTGCAGCAGTAGCTTGTTTATTATATGGTTTATTGGGGTTTGATCTATCAGATGTGGGATCTTGTTTCAGCTCCACAAGTGCAGCAGTAGCTTGTTTATTATATGGTTTATTGGGGTTTGATCTATCAGACACGGGATCTTGTTTCAGCTCCACAAGTGCAGCAGTAGCTTGTTTATTATATGGTTTATTGGGGTTTGATCTATCAGACACGGGATCTTGTTTCAGCTCCACAAGTGCAGCAGTAGCTTGTTTATTATATGGTTTATTGGGGTTTGATCTATCAGATGTGGGATCTTGTTTCAGCTCCACAAGTGCAGCAGTAGCTTGTTTATTATATGGTTTATTGGGGTTTGATCTATCAGATGGTGGATCTTGTTTCAGCTCCACAAGTGCAGCAGTAGCTTGTTTATTATATGGTTTATTGGGGTTTGATCTATCAGATGTGGGATCTTGTTTCAGCTCCACAAGTGCAGCAGTAGCTTGTTTATTATATGGTTTATTGGGGTTTGATCTATCAGATGTGGGATCTTGTTTCAGCTCCACAAGTGCAGCAGTAGCTTGTTTATTATATGGTTTATTGGGGTTTGATCTATCAGACACGGGATCTTGTTTCAGCTCCACAAGTGCAGCAGTAGCTTGTTTATTATATGGTTTATTGGGGTTTGATCTATCAGACACGGGATCTTGTTTCAGCTCCACAAGTGCAGCAGTAGCTTGTTTATTATATGGTTTATTGGGGTTTGATCTATCAGACACGGGATCTTGTTTCAGCTCCACAAGTGCAGCAGTAGCTTGTTTATTATATGGTTTATTGGGGTTTGATCTATCAGATGTGGGATCTTGTTTCAGCTCCACAAGTGCAGCAGTAGCTTGTTTATTATATGGTTTATTGGGGTTTGATCTATCAGACACGGGATCTTGTTTCAGCTCCACAAGTGCAGCAGTAGCTTGTTTATTATATGGTTTATTGGGGTTTGATCTATCAGATGTGGGATCTTGTTTCAGCTCCACAAGTGCAGCAGTAGCTTGTTTATTATATGGTTTATTGGGGTTTGATCTATCAGACACGGGATCTTGTTTCAGCTCCACAAGTGCAGCAGTAGCTTGTTTATTATATGGTTTATTGGGGTTTGATCTATCAGACACGGGATCTTGTTTCAGCTCCACAAGTGCAGCAGTAGCTTGTTTATTATATGGTTTATTGGGGTTTGATCTATCAGATGTGGGATCTTGTTTCAGCTCCACAAGTGCAGCAGTAGCTTGTTTATTATATGGTTTATTGGGGTTTGATCTATCAGATGTGGGATCTTGTTTCAGCTCCACAAGTGCAGCAGTAGCTTGTTTATTATATGGTTTATTGGGGTTTGATCTATCAGATGTGGGATCTTGTTTCAGCTCCACAAGTGCAGCAGTAGCTTGTTTATTATATGGTTTATTGGGGTTTGATCTATCAGACACGGGATCTTGATATGCATTCCAGTCCCCTCATATGATTATATAGTAGTTCTTAAATGCAGCTAAAGTTTTGTAGAGGGACATAAAAAAGTGTTGTTGATTACCACAGGGGCATACATATTTAGTATTAAAATAGGTTTCATTATAGCAGGATTTTTTACATATTATATAGCACCATCTTTCATCTCTGTCAGAAACATATTTTATAATATTATCCTAGAACAATTATTTGATCATTATAGCCATCCCCACACAATTAGTCTTTTCACCAGATGTTATAACCTGTTAGGTCCATTTTTTTCTCCCCAGTCTTTACCCATTGCTCATTTGTCAAGTGGGATTCTTGAATTAGGATTATGTTTGCCATAGACTTAGAAGTAAGGTGTAAAAACATTTTTTTTTATCTCTTGACTGAATCACCTTTACATTCCATTATTAAATTTCTCACATTTTTCCTACTATATGTATTAACATTAGATGTTGGTAATGCACGGTATTAATTTTGTTATGAGTAAGAAGTTATATCTAGATTTAGCTGAATGACACATATTCCTTCTTGCCCCTCCCCAGTGCATATCTCTTACCCCATTGGACCAAGAAGGAAGAGGGAAAGATAAGAAAAGTTGGTTTAACTAGCTGAGTTTGTTCAAGATTTATAGAGTAAGTACATCTTAGGTGGGATAATACAGAGCTGGATTTCCTCTTAACAAAAACAAGTACCATACAGACAAAGCCTAACATACTAGTTCCCTTTTTTACACCTACTAACTATTCCCGACCTCTTCCAACATAGTAACATCTTTGTGCACCAGAACAAGGCTGTCAAAGTAGTGTAAAATCAATAGATGAAGATACAAAATCACTTAATTAACAACGAGATATTAGCTTTTGTTTTAGTGTACAGCATTTAGTATTAGGACCTGCAAATTTGGATAAAAAAAAACACATGTTGTTGTAGTTATTACTAAGGTATTATTAGTTTGACAAACAAGTTAGTTATAAACAGTATAAACACTGTTAACACTTTATAATGTCCCATATCGCATTGGCATTTCCATTTACTGTTAGGTTTCAATACCCATTAATCTGTTTAAAGCCTTTTTTGGGATAAGAACAAGATGGCTGTAGTTCTGGAGACACTGTTATTCCTAGCTCTTTCAAGATCCATGAATAAAACTACAACCCAGAAGATAAGGGGAGGACTACAAATTGAAAATGAAATACAAAATCTCTTTAAGATACCTTATATTAACATTTGTGTGGCTTCAAATCATTGTAGGCACTGTTTGTAATCAAGTTTACTCAAGATTGTAATACATAATTCCTGCCACGTATTAGTAATGGCCTGCATGATAAACAGGAATGCAAGATACCAACATAATATCTAACGAAGAAAGCAGCATGGAGATTCTGACAACAAAAACTAAATACTCCATTCTAGCCTCTCCAGAAAAAGATACAACACCAAAAAGACAAAGAACAGCAAAACAGTCTGAAATGGCAAAAACAACAACTAAAACTAAACTGGACCAACCAGCTAACCCAGAAGGCATCAAATCAGCTCTACATCCTATTCATCAGCCAATACAGGACCTCACTCTACAATTTAAATCCTTCGGAGACTCATTCAATCAGCTTTTAACCAGAACTGAGAAGTGAGAAGCAAAAATACTGAAAACTGAAATAAGGATGGACAACATACAGCAAACTGCAGACAATAACCTCAAATTAATATAAGACATGCAATCCAAAATAATAGACCTCAAAGCCTGATCACGTAGAAACAATATAATTATTTGAGGTATACCTGAGTCAGTTACACATAATAACTTAATAATAACTATTAAGCAAATGTTAAATATTTTATTGGTGACTCTGCTGAGACGCAGCACATAACAATAGAGAGAGCCCATCATGCATTATGAGAAGCTGAAGCACCAAATAAATCAAGACCAATTTATGTTAAGATACTAAACTACCAGGACGTTTCATACATTCTGCAAGCTGCAAAAAAAAAAAAAAAAAAAAAAAAGGTTTTCTCACCTGGAATGGTAATCGGATCATCGGATCTCATTTGCACAGGATCTCCCCCTTCAGATAAGGCAGGCAAGACAAGTTCTCTCTCCGTTTTGCCATTTCCTAATTAATAAAAAAATAAAGTTCCAAATGAAATATCTGAACACACTAGTGTTCTTCCACAAAGAAATAAAATACTCGATCACATCGGAAACGCCTGCCTTGGAGCCGAATCATAAATGAAAACGGACATTGAATTTGGGTCGTCCTATTCCATGTTACCCTCTTAGGGGAGATCCTAAATAACATACAGTTCAAGTACATTTGTAACACAAGCTTATGAATTGTGTTGATATTCACAAATGACATATAATTATTTATGAAATTCCAGGCAGCTGTGCTGGCAGTATCTCTCTTTGTCAGACTTCTATATAAATAATGTTGATATTCACAAGTGGTGTATAATTATTTACAAAATTCCAGATAGCTGGGCTAGCAGTATCTCCTTCTGTGACAGTGACCATCAACTTAATTGTGACACTGACTTTGTACAATTTAGTTACAAAATGCAATTTGCAAAAATCAACCAGGAAACATTTACAAATAAATGTGTTCAGTGGCATACAACAATTTGACATAAGTATAACTAAACAGCTACCATGAAATTGTCATACCAAAATTCCATAGTTAACAAGTTATCACCGTGTATAGAAATCAGTTGGTTAAAATAGGCAACATATTTTAACATTATTTCAGCAAATGCTCATAACTATGCTAAACTCATATTTACAATATAGTATCTATAGATTGCAACACCTAAAATAAAACATGGATTTTGTGCCACCCTGACTCAAACCAGAATATAAAAAATGGCATTGAAATAGTGATTGTAAATGGAATTGTACTACAATGCACAACAGTTTAACAAAACGTTCTCTGGAATGATTACATTGAACATATTGTTCCAAAATCCCATATAGTTAAAAAAATATATATATGTAGTTAAAAAACTATACCCCTGCCCAACAATGATTAATAAAAATGAATGCTGATAACAAAAGAAAAAAAAAGTATTGTTTAACAGTGTCTTCAAAAACGCTCATAACTCTGTAAAACTTAACAGTCTAAATATAGGTTTTTAGCACTCCATCTGTAGATCACGACCTAAACGTAACATGGCAGTAACTGGGGCTAGACAGTAAGAAGTGTTTCATGCATAGTTTAAGTTTTCTTGAAACAGTGTAAGAATCATGGGTATGAGATTAGTTAGAAAATTAATATCACAGAATTATACCTGCAGAAGTCTTTACTCAGAAGGTTTTCACAGTGTCATAAGCACAAAAGATTCAGAGACCTTTCTCCCACAGCTGTGGTATGCAAGCTCCAGCCATAGCATGGGCAGTGGTCTCAACAGTGAAGCTGCATGCAAATGCCATAGTCAGTGGATAAAGTTAATGCTAGTTATCTATATGTTCTCCAAGAAGTGGTGTCAGTATGAGAATACCTTAGAGAGTGATTCATAGGATCACTTCACCATGTTATTTTGATCATAATAAGGAAATGATGTATGCCAAACATTGGCAGAGAACATCCAATCATTCTTATAGATGGCTGAAGGGTTATAGAGCAACTATGAATTGGTATGACTGTATATATATATATATATATATATATATATATATATATGTGTGTATGTATGTATGTGTCTGTGTATGTGTTTGAGTGTGTGTGTTGGGGTGTGTGCGTGTGTGTGTGTTTTGTGTGTGTGTGTGTGTGTGTGTGTGTGTGTGTGTGTGTGTGTGTGTGTGTGTGTGTGTGTGTGTGTGTGTGCGCGTGTGTGTGTCTATAGGGGAATGAATGCAGTGGCCTGAAAGTCAATGATTTTTGTGCACAAGCACATGTGTGGGTGTGGGGTATGTGTGGCATCCACAATGTGTGGGTTGGTAAAGAGTGCAGTCAGGTCAGAAACTGCAGTTTTTGATTCTGAGAATTGAAAATGGCCACTAATGAGGTATTTTTTTCAGTGCAGATTTACTATGCCTCTTTATCAGAGATTACTGCCATGGAGCTAATCTGCAGTCCCAGTGTTTCCCAATTAGCACCCCATGGGATAATCTGTTGGAATCTTAGGGTATGAATGGGCCTTCAGTCATAATGAACTTATTATTTGATGATTAAGGATTAAATGTCAAGAAATTTATCAGAATGAAGCAAAGGTTGAGCGATGAATATTAACATCTACATAGAGAATATATTACAAGAGCTATGATAAGAGATACTTGATCATAAATTATTGTAGTGCATAGAGCTTTATCTGCTCCATGTTCTAGCAGTTGTAGCAAAAGAAGTGAGGGATCAGTACATTTTTTTAAAGTTAGAAAGTTGTAAAACACTTAAAGATGCCAAACTGCAGGCTAAGTGAATTGTCCTCTTAGGAGCTAACAGCTATAAAAGCTATAGATAGTTTGCTATGTTATACTTTTTGTTTAAAAGCACCTCAGAGTGATGTATCAAACAGCTTTGAAAGTGGTTTTACCTAATGCTGCTGTTTTGTGGTGACCAATAGTGGACGCTGTTATGCCACAGCATGAGACGTGAACTTAACAGCACTTAAAGGTACTTACAAAGCAGTCTTTCTGTGCTTGAAGCGTAATCACAGCTGTTTATGCATTGCATACCAGGAACTATCCCAATAATATTGAGTCATATGTAAAGCCCGAACATAATCATAGCTCTTTATGCACTGCATACCAGGAACTGTCCCAGTAATACTGAGGCATATGTAAAGCCCGAACATAATCATAGCTCTTTATGCACTGCATACCAGGAACTGTGCCAGTAATACTGAGGCATATGTAAAGTCCGAACATAATCATAGTTCTTTATGCACTGCATACCAAGTACTATCCTGGTAATATTAAGACATATTTAAAACCCAAACATATTTAAGACATGTTTATACTATTCTGGGAACAAAATATAATTGATCCAATGAGAAACATAAGTGTTATGCAGCCTTACATGGGAAATGCTACACCTGTAATACCTACATTGTTTTAGATTTTCATTTTACTTCAGGCTGAACTCAAAAATATCCATTTTGCTCAGCATTCTATGGTTAATGAATATGAATAAATAAACAAACAGAAATAAATACTATATAATAAGTATTGGTTATACAGTAAATATTAGTTATACTCCAGTCAGCTTCCCAGCTTTGCAGCATTACACCACATATTTTAATCACAAACCCTTGGCCTCAGCTATCAGCATAAAGTGAAAACCAAACTGTACAAATCTACAAGAACACCAGAGGTGATTTCCTGCCATACTATCCTCCTCTATTACCTAGTCATTAATTGCCCTGCTTGTTCTATGTTCACTCGTGCCTCCTGTTCCATGATTTCCTCATGTAAATTATGATTCACATTTAACTATCCAAATGCAGCTCCTTTTCCATCTCGCAAATTGTCTTGCCCTTGTTAGGCTCATTGTTTCATAGGTACATACTAGGTTTATGATCCACAAGGATCTTTAAAATCTTCATCAGATAGTCTCATGAAGTTTTTACCCCTTACATTTTCAGCATATACCCAGAAGCAAGCAGAACATTTACATGTTGCCCCTATCCATGAAGGATCAGGGTGCTAAACTATGAGTGAATTTGCAGTTAACCATCCATTTGCCCAGATTGAATTTGAATAGTATAAGAGAAGCGTTTCACTTTCTGTGAAGAAGAAGGTGATTCCAAAGAAGGGGTTTTCCCTCTGATGCATATCTACCCCTTCAACATGCTCAATCTGTATTGCAAAAGACATTTTATCTCTTGAGTGGGTATTTATACCCCCACAGACTTGTAAATGTGTAGGAAGTCTGTCATTATAGGGTCTGATGATGCTCTGAGCATGAGGTATTTGCAGCCCCTCAGTAGCCTACTTTTCTGTTGCAGACATACCATACTTAACCACTCATTTACTTCTGTGCTGCCCTACCTTAATGATTTTATTATCTTCCAAGATTATGCAATGTTTGTCTTCACTACTTCAACCAGAATAAATAGCTAAATCACTAATGAATCATTTCAAACCTTGCTTGCGAAATGTTTGTCATGCCAAATCTCTTCTAGATCAGTTCACCATGCATGTGTTCCAGAATTCCCTGCAGATCTTTCCACAATTCCCACACTGCCTTTCATTCCCAGTAAATAGGTCTGGAATCTGGTATGGTACTCTCACATCTCCAATATTTATTCTCTGAGACTCTTCTATTCTCAAATATTCTTCTCAGGGTCCAATAGGAATATGCTACACCTTCTTGTACAAGTTATACTCTAGCCCTAATCTTTTTAACTTCTTTAGCAGATCCCATGAATCTTTACATATTTAATTTACCTACCTTCTTGCATCCTCTGTAATTTTCCTACCTAACAGTCTCTCAAAGGTCATTTCATCCTCTTTTCCTCCCAAAACCCTATAGATTGTTCTAATCTAACACTTATTCCTTTCCAGCCATTCACTAATTTGCTTCCACCTCCTGCCTCCACTAATTAAAACTTACTGATCATGTCTGTTCCATAGCTCCTTCTACCATGGCTAATTCAATTATAGAGTAAAAAGTCCCTCATTTTTCACTTTATCATCACTTGTTTGCACTCTTCAAACCCATGTACTTATCAGCTGCAACCACAACCACAGCATAAACAAGAGCCTTGTCCTCTCAGACTTCTAACATTTCCCCAACATGTTTCCTCTTCTCATTACATAACATATCTTTCTCATTTTCTCAACATTCCTATCTAACAAATACTTGACCTCCCTGGCCATACTTTTCCGTGCCCAATCTGACTAGTATTTCCCTACTAATTGGCCTCCCAATTATTATACCTCCGCTTCATATTTGTATTCCCTCTGCACTTCACATCAGTATTAAATGCCTCTGCATAACTCAGAAAGTATGGCATTACACCTCCCACTCTCATGTCTTCTATCCTGAAGCTCCCCTTCCATCTTCTACACTGTATCGCATTCCACACAAACCTATAACAAATCCTTTGAACTTATGCTATTCTTTCTTCCTATATACAAATTTACAAATGTGTCATAAGATAAAGTATCAAAAAACAGAACACTCATTGTCACCTCCCTAACCATAGCTCTCACGACTAGGCTGCCTCTGTACATATTTGAAGAAGTACCTTTGCAGAGTATTATCAGTACAAAAGAATATTGTCTTTTAATTATTGCCCACCTCTACCTCATACTCATCCCAACGTGAAACATCGGTACCTGTGTTTGATGCATCCCAGGTAAGTCCTCCCGTAGTCATATATATATATATTTTTGCGAGGCCAACCTCATTTCTTCTAATATTGCCACCTTTTGCACAGGACACTCATTATTTCTGTATAACAGTGCAGCTTAACGGTAAGATGCTGCAGTCGATTCCCTTGCCTGCTTGCTTTATCTGTTCCTGGCAGTTTTTCAGTCTAGTTACGTAAATGTGTGTGATTCTCAATTAAATCTGAACTCTGTCTTTCCAAGAAAGACACTACATATTGAGCCCCACCCACTAACACACCTATTATTTCCAAATGTCCCCCAACAGCCAGCACTCCAAATTCTCCACACTTTCCTCCATGTTTTGCACGACCCTTTGAACTAGACTCATGCACCTTTTGCACACGCCTAAAGCCACAGCCATCTCTTTTCTGTCTCTTTAACCATAACCGCCATCTACAGCTGCTAAGTATCCTGCCGTTCAGCATTTACTTCACATGCACTGCTGTAATCTCAGTTGACAGCCCCTCTAATTCTGTTATCAAGTCTAATTTACCTTCTGTTTTGCCTTCATCCCCCTGACGACACTAGTAGCTTTCCACTGTAGCACTTAGACCACCATGTCTTTCACTTTTTAAACAAAATACTATTAACTGACTTGAGGGACACCCAAAATGTTGCACCCTCAAAAAGAAGCTGGACGAACAGACATTAGGGTCTGTCTCCCCCTGATTTGTATGTCTGTGCAGTTAGTGATCAAATGTTTTGCTCTGGGATGTTGGGATTCACAACCCAAATAATGTGCAATGAACATTAATGGGAGACAACATTTTTCAGTTGAACAGTTAGGTGGATGTTCATGTGATTCATTTTAAAATGGTAAACTGGAAGTTAAACTACATTCTTGAATCATGGAAAAATAGCAGGTCATTAAGAAGAAAGGTGAAATGACTGATTAACATTAACATGCCTCTAAAGCAAGTCACATCACAAAATGTTAACTTCATGAAGTTTTCTTCACTGATAGTTATCCTGATAAATTGTTTACTTCTTAAGCTAAAGTGTCATGCATTTGAAAAGCTTGGCATGCTCATGTCCAAGTGCTACATTTTCTGTTAAGGTTAAGGGAAATAAAAACGTTTTTATGCCTTATTAGGTAATTATATTAATCTACCTTTAATTATGTATGCTTAAAAGTGCATCTTTAACCTGTTTGTTATGAAGTGTATATTTCATAATTTGCACAGTTTGCCCGAAAGCTTGCATTTAATAATGAATATTAATTTATTTCCTGGCTTAGACTGGACAATGCATTAGTAAATAAATATTTTCAAACATGACTTAACTTTTTATACCAGGAGTCATTATTAGTACAGATATTTATAAGTACTTTTTATCTTTAGAAAATCCATGTTGTCTAATGTAGGACACAGAACCAGGTCATACTGAAATGAGTTATTGAGTGCCATAATAAAATTATAATGAAATCAAGTTATTAAAATCAATAACATTACAAACTCATGGATACAATAATAAAAAAAAGGAAGAGGACTAAACACCTCCCAGTGCTAGGGATAAACAGCCCGTGGAGCTCATTAAGGAAAACAAGAGTATTCACCTTTAACATTACACAAATCCAGACACTTATGAAACAGATCATCACAACAGAGAAGGCAGTATTCACCTCTAACATTGCACAAATCCAGACACTTATGAAACAGATCATCACAACAGAGAAGGCAGTATTCACCTTTAACATTACATAAATCCAGACACTTATGAAGCAGAACATCCTAATAGAGAAGGCAGTATTCACCTCTAACATTACACAAATCCAGACACTTATGAAACAGATCATCACAACAGAGAAGGCAGTATTCACCTTTAACATTACACAAATCCAGACACTTATGAAACAGATCATCACAACAGAGAAGGCAGTATTCACCTTTAACATTACACAAATCCAGACACTTATGAAACAGATCATCACAACAGAGAAGGCAGTATTCACCTCTAACATTGCACAAATCCAGACACTTATGAAACAGATCATCACAACAGAGAAGGCAGTATTCACCTTTAACATTACACAAATCCAGACACTTATGAAACAGATCATCACAACAGAGAAGGCAGTATTCACCTTTAACATTACACAAATCCAGACACTTATGAAACAGATCATCACAACAGAGAAGGCAGTATTCACCTCTAACATTACACAAATCCAGACACTTATGAAACAGATCATCACAACTGAGAAGGCAGTATTCACCTTTAACATTACACAAATCCAGACACTTATGAAACAGATCATCACAACAGAGAAGGCAGTATTCACTTTTAACATTACACAAATCCAGACACTTATGAAACAGATCATCACAACAGAGAAAGCAGTATTCACCTCTAACATTACACAAATCCAGACACTTATGAAACAGATCATCACAACAGAGAAAGCAGTATTCACCTCTAACATCACACAAATCCAGACACTTATGAAACAGGTCATCACAACAGAGAAGGCAGTATTCACTTTTAAAATTACACAAATCCAGACACTTATGAAACAGATCATCACAACAGAGAAGGCAGTATTCACTTTTAACATTACACAAATCCAGACACTTATGAAACAGATCATCACAACAGAGAAGGCAGTATTCACCTTTAACATTACACAAATGCAGACACTTATGAAACAGATCATCACAACAGAGAAGGCAGTATTCACCTTTAACATTACACAAATCCAGACACTTATGAAACAGATAATCACAACAGAGAAGGCAGTATTCACCTTTAACATTACACAAATCCAGACACTTATGAAACAGATCATCACAACAGAGAAGGCAGTATTCACCTTTAACATTACACAAATGCAGACACTTATGAAACAGATCATCACAACAGAGAAGGCAGTATTCACCTCTAACATTACACAAATGCAGACACTTATGAAGCAGAACATCCTAACAGAGAAGGCAGTATTCACCTCTAACATTACACAAATCCAGACACTTATGAAACAGATCATCACAACAGAGAAGGCAGTATTCACCTCTAACATTGCACAAATCCAGACACTTATGAAACAGATCATCACAACAGAGAAGGCAGTATTCACCTTTAACATTACACAAATCCAGACACTTATGAAACAGATCATCACAACAGAAAAGGCAGTATTCACCTTTAACATTACACAAATCCAGACACTTATGAAGCAAAACATCCTAACAGAGAAGGCAGTATTCACCTCTAACATTACACAAATCCAGACACTTATGAAACAGATCATCACAACAGAGAAGGCAGTATTCACCTTTAACATTACACAAATCCAGACACTTATAAAACAGATCATCACAACAGAGAAGGCAGTATTCACCTTTAACATTACACAAATCCAGACACTTATGAAACGGATTATCACAACAGAGAAGGCAGTATTCACCTTTAACATTACACAAATGCAGACACTTATGAAACAGATCATCACAACAGAGAATGCAGTATTCACCTCTAACGTTGCACAAATCCAGACACTTATGAAACAGATCATCAAAACAGAGAAGGCAGTATTCACCTTTAACATTACACAAATCCAGACACTTATGAAACAGATCACCACAACAGAGAAGGCAGTATTCACCTTTAACATTACACAAATCCAGACACTTATGAAGCAGAGCATCCTAACAGAGAAGGCAGTATTCACCTCTAACATTACTCAAATCCAGACACTTATGAAACAGATCATCACAACAGAGAAGGCATTATTCACCTTTAACATTACACAAATCCAGACACTTATGAAACAGATCATCATAACAGAGAAGGCAGTATTCACCTCTAACATTACACAAATCCAGACACTTATGAAACAGATCATCACAACAGAGAAGGCAGTATTCACCTCTAACATTGCACAAATCCAGACACTTATGAAACAGATCATCACAACAGAGAAAGCAGTATTCACCTCTAACATTACACAAATCCAGACACTTATGAAACAGATCATCACAAGACAGAAGGCAGTATTCACCTTTAACATTACACAAATCCAGACACTTATGAAACAGATCATCACAACAGAGAAGGCAGTATTCACCTTTAACATTACACAAATCCAGACACTTATGAAACAGATAATCACAACAGAGAAGGCAGTATTCACATTTAACATTACACAAATCCAGACACTTATGAAACAGATCATCACAACAGAGAAGGCAGTATTCACCTTTAACATTACACAAATCCAGACACTTATGAAGCAGAACATCACAACAGAGAAGGCAGTATTCACCTCTAACATTACACAAAACCAGACACTTATGAAACAGATCATCCCAACAGAGAAGGCAGTATTCACCTTTTACATTACACAAATCCAGACACTTATGAAACAGATCATCACAACAGAGAAGGCAGTATTCACCTCTAACATTACACAAATGCAGACACTTATGAAACAGATCATCACAACAGAGAAGGCAGTATTCACCTTTAACATTGCACAAATCCAGACACTTATGAAACAGATCATCACAACAGAGAAGGCAGTATTCACCTTTAACATTACACAAATCCAGACACTTATGAAACAGATCATCACAACAGAGAAGGCAGTATTCACCTTTAACATTACACAAATCCAGACACTTATGAAACAGATCATCACAACAGAGAAGGCAGTATTCACCTTTAACATTACACAAATCCAGACACTTATGAAACAGATCATCACAACAGAGAAGGCGGTATTCACCTTTAACATTACACAAATCCAGACACTTATGAAACAGATCATCACAACAGAGAAGGCAGTATTCACCTTTAACATTACACAAATCCAGACACTTATGAAACAGATCATCACAACAGAGAAGGCAGTATTCACCTTTAACATTACACAAATCCAGACACTTATGAAACAGATCATCACAACAGAGAAGGCAGTATTCACCTTTAACATTACACAAATCCAGACACTTATGAAACAGATCATCACAACAGAGAAGGCAGTATTCACCTTTAACATTACACAAATCCAGACACTTATGAAACAGATCATCACAACAGAGAAGGCAGTATTCACCTTTAACATTACACAAATCCAGACACTTATGAAACAGATCATCACAACAGAGAAGGCAGTATTCACCTTTAACATTACACAAATCCAGACACTTATGAAACAGATCATCACAACAGAGAAGGCAGTATTCACCTTTAACATTACACAAATCCAGACACTTATGAAACAGATCATCACAACAGAGAAGGCAGTATTCACCTTTAACATTACACAAATCCAGACACTTATGAAACAGATCATCACAACAGAGAAGGCAGTATTCACCTCTAACATTACACAAATCCAGACACTTATGAAACAGATCGTCACAACAGAGAAGGCAGTATTCACCTTTAATAGTACACAAATCCAGATACTTATGAAGCAGATCATCACAACAGAGAAGGCAGGATTCACCTCTAACATTACACAAATCCAGACACTTATGAAACAGATCATCACAACAGAGAAGGCAGTATTCAACTTTAACATTACACAAATCCAGACACTTATGAAACAGATCATCACAACAGAGAAGGCAGTATTCACCTTTAACATTACACAAATCCAGACACTTATGAAACAGATCATCACAACAGAGAAGGCAGTATTCACCTTTAACATTACACAAATCCAGCCACTTATGACACAGATCATCACAACACAGAAGGCAGTATTCACCTTTAACATTACACAAATCCAGACACTTATGAAACAGATCATCACAACAGAGAAGGCAGTATTCACCTTTAACATTACACAAATCCAGACACTTATGAAACAGATCATCACAACAGAGAAGGCAGTATTCACCTTTAACATTACACAAATCCAGACACTTATGAAACAGATCATCACAACAGAGAAGGCAGTATTCACCTTTAACATTACACAAATCCAGACACTTATGAAACAGATCATCACAACAGAGAAGGCAGTATTCACCTTTAACATTACACAAATCCAGACACTTATGAAACAGATCATCACAACAGAGAAGGCAGTATTCACCTTTAACATTACACAAATCCAGACACTTATGAAACAGATCATCACAACAGAGAAGGCAGTATTCACCTCTAACATTACACAAATCCAGACACTTATGAAACAGATCATCACAACAGAGAAGGCAGTATTCACCTTTAACATTACACAAATCCAGACACTTATGAAACAGATCATCACAACAGAGAAGGCAGTATTCACCTTTAACATTACACAAATCCAGACACTTATGAAACAGATCATCACAACAGAGAAGGCAGTATTCACCTTTAACATTACACAAATCCAGACACTTATGAAACAGATCATCACAACAGAGAAGGCAGTATTCACCTTTAACATTACACAAATCCAGACACTTATGAAACAGATCATCACAACAGAGAAGGCAGTATTCACCTTTAACATTACACAAATCCAGACACTTATGAAACAGATCATCACAACAGAGAAGGCAGTATTCACCTTTAACATTACACAAATCCAGACACTTATGAAACAGATCATCACAACAGAGAAGGCAGTATTCACCTTTAACATTACACAAATCCAGACACTTATGAAACAGATCATCACAACAGAGAAGGCAGTATTCACCTTTAACATTACACAAATCCAGACACTTATGAAACAGATCATCACAACAGAGAAGGCAGTATTCACCTTTAACATTACACAAATCCAGACACTTATGAAACAGATCATCACAACAGAGAAGGCAGTATTCACCTTTAACATTACACAAATCCAGACACTTATGAAACAGATCATCACAACAGAGAAGGCAGTATTCACCTTTAACATTACACAAATCCAGACACTTATGAAACAGATCATCACAACAGAGAAGGCAGTATTCACCTTTAACATTACACAAATCCAGACACTTATGAAACAGATCATCACAACAGAGAAGGCAGTATTCACCTTTAACATTACACAAATCCAGACACTTATGAAACAGATCAACACAACAGAGAAGGCAGTATTCACCTTTAACATTACACAAATCCAGACACTTATGAAACAGATCATCACAACAGAGAAGGCAGTATTCACCTTTAACATTACACAAATCCAGACACTTATGAAACAGATCATCACAACAGAGAAGGCAGTATTCACCTCTAACATTACACAAATCCAGACACTTATGAAACAGATCATCACAACAGAGAAGGCAGTATTCACCTTTAACATTACACAAATCCAGACACTTATGAAACAGATCATCACAACAGAGAAGGCAGTATTCACCTCTAACATTACACAAATCCAGACACTTATGAAACAGATCATCACAACAGAGAAGGCAGTATTCACCTTTAACATTACACAAATCCAGACACTTATGAAACAGATCATCACAACAGAGAAGGCAGTATTCACCTTTAACATTACACAAATCCAGACACTTATGAAACAGATCATCACAACAGAGAAGGCAGTATTCACCTCTAACATTACACAAATCCAGACACTTATGAAACAGATCATCACAACAGAGAAGGCAGTATTCACCTTTAACATTACACAAATCCAGACACTTATGAAACAGATCATCACAACAGAGAAGGCAGTATTCACCTTTAACATTACACAAATCCAGACACTTATGAAACAGATCATCACAACAGAGAAGGCAGTATTCACCTCTAACATTACACAAGTCCAGACACTTATGAAACAGATCACCACAACAGAGAAGGCAGTATTCACCTTTAACATTACACCAATCCAGGCACATATGAAGCAGAACATCCTAACAGAGAAGGCAGTATTCACGTCAAACATTGCACAAATCCAGACACTTATGAAACAGATCATCAGAACAGAGAAGGCAGTATTCACCTCTAACATTACACAAATCCAGGCACTTATGAAACAGATCATCGCAACTGAGAAAGCAGTATTCACCTTTAACATTACAGAAATCCAGACACTTATGAAACAGATCATCATAACAGAGAAGGCAGTATTCACCTCTAACATTGCACAAATCCAGACACTTATGAAACAGATCATCACAACAGAGAAGGCAGTATTCACCTCTAACATTACACAAATCCAGACACTTATGAAACAGATCATCACAACAGAGAAGGCAGTATTCACCTTTAACATTACACAAATCCAGACACTTATGAAACAGATCATCATAACAGAAAAGGCAGTATTCACCTCTAACATTGCACAAATCCAGACACTTATGAAACAGATCATCACAACAGAGAAGGCAGTATTCACCTTTAACATTACACAAATCCAGACACTTATGAAACAGATCATCACAACAGACAAGGCAGTATTCACCTCTAACATTGCACAAATCCAGACACTTATGAAACAGATCATCACAACAGAGAAGGCAGTATTCACCTTTAACATTACACAAATCCAGACACTTATGAAACAGATCATCACAACAGAGAAGGCAGTATTCACCTCTAACATTGCACAAATCCAGACACTTGTGAAACAGATCATCACAACAGAGCAGGCAGTATTCACCTTTAACATTACACAAATCCAGACACTTATGAAACAGATCATCACAACAGAGAAGGCAGTATTCACCTTTAACATTACACAAATCCAGACACTTATGAAACAGATCATCACAACAGAGAAGGCAGTATTCACTTTTAACATTACACAAATCCAGACACTTATGAAACAGATCATCACAACAGAGAAGGCAGTATTCACTTTTAACATTACACAAATCCAGACACTTATGAAACAGATCATCACAACAGAAAAGGCAGTATTCACCTTTAACATTACACAAATGCAGACACTTATGAAACAGATCATCACAACAGAGAAGGCAGTATTCACCTTTAACATTACACAAATCCAGACACTTATGAAACAGATCATCACAACAGAGAAGGCAGTATTCACCTTTAACATTACACAAATCCAGACACTTATGAAACAGAACATCACAACAGAGAAGGCAGTATTCACCTCTAACATTACACAAATCCAGACACTTATGAAACAGATCATCACAACAGAGAAGGCAGTATTCACCTTTAACATTACACAAATGCAGACACTTATGAAACAGATCATCACAACAGAGAAGGCAGTATTCACCTTTAACATTACACAAATGCAGACACTTATGAAACAGATCATCACAACAGAGAAGGCAGTATTCACCTCTAACATTGCACAAATCCAGACACTTATGAAACAGATCATCACAACACAGAAGGCAGTATTCACCTTTAACATTACACAAATCCAGACACTTATGAAACAGATCATCACAACAGAAAAGGCAGTATTCACCTTTAACATTACACAAATCCAGACACTTATGAAGCAAAACATCCTAACAGAGAAGGCAGTATTCACCTCTAACATTACACAAATCCAGACACTTATGAAACAGATCATCACAACAGAGAAGGCAGTATTCACCTTTAACATTACACAAATCCAGACACTTATAAAACAGATCATCACAACAGAGAAGGCAGTATTCACCTTTAACATTACACAAATCCAGACACTTATGAAACGGATTATCACAACAGAGAAGGCAGTATTCACCTTTAACATTACACAAATCCAGACACTTATAAAACAGATCATCACAACAGAGAAGGCAGTATTCACCTTTAACATTACACAAATCCAGACACGAAACGGATTATCACAACAGAGAAGGCAGTATTCACCTTTAACATTACACAAATGCAGACACTTATGAAACAGATCATCACAACAGAGAATGCAGTATTCACCTCTAACGTTGCACAAATCCAGACACTTATGAAACAGATCATCAAAACAGAGAAGGCAGTATTCACCTTTAACATTACACAAATCCAGACACTTATGAAACAGATCGATCACCACAACAGAGAAGGCAGTATTCACCTTTAACATTACACAAATCCAGACACTTATGAAGCAGAGCATCCTAACAGAGAAGGCAGTATTCACCTCTAACATTACACAAATCCAGACACTTATGAAACAGATCATCACAACAGAGAAGGCATTATTCACCTTTAACATTACACAAATCCAGACACTTATGAAACAGATCATCATAACAGAGAAGGCAGTATTCACCTCTAACATTACACAAATCCAGACACTTATGAAACAGATCATCACAACAGAGAAGGCAGTATTCACCTCTAACATTGCACAAATCCAGACACTTATGAAACAGATCATCACAACAGAGAAAGCAGTATTCACCTCTAACATTACACAAATCCAGACACTTATGAAACAGATCATCACAAGACAGAAGGCAGTATTCACCTTTAACATTACACAAATCCAGACACTTATGAAACAGATCATCACAACAGAGAAGGCAGTATTCACCTTTAACATTACACAAATCCAGACACTTATGAAACAGATAATCACAACAGAGAAGGCAGTATTCACATTTAACATTACACAAATCCAGACACTTATGAAACAGATCATCACAACAGAGAAGGCAGTATTCACCTTTAACATTACACAAATCCAGACACTTATGAAGCAGAACATCCGAACAGAGAAGGCAGTATTCACCTCTAACATTACACAAATCCAGACACTTATGAAACAGATCATCACAATAGAGAAGGCAGTATTCACCTTTAACATTACACAAATCCAGACACTTATGAAACAGATCATCACAACAGAGAAGGCAGTATTCACCTTTAACATTACACAAATGCAGACACTTATGAAACAGATCATCACAACAGAGAAGGCAGTATTCACCTCTAACATTGCACAAATCCAGACACTTATGAAACAGATCATCACAACAGAGAAGGCAGTATTCACCTTTAACATTACACAAATCCAGACACTTATAAAACAAATCATCACAACAGAGAAGGCAGTATTCACCTTTAACATTACACAAATCCAGACACTTATGAAATGGATTATCACAACAGAGAAGGCAGTATTCACCTTTAACATTACACAAATGCGGACACTTATACAACAGATCATCACAACAGAGAAGGCAGTATTCACCTCTAACGTTGCACAAATCCAGACAATTATGAAACAGATCATCACAACAGAGAAGGCAGTATTCACCTTTAACATTACACAAATCCAGACACTTATGAAACAGATCATCACAACAGAGAAGGCAGTATTCACCTTTAACATTACACAAATCCAGACACTTATGAAGCAGAGCATGCTAACAGAGAAGGCAGTATTCACCTCTAACATTACACAAATCCAGACACTTATGAAACAGATCATCACAACAGAGAAGTCATTATTCACCTTTAACATTACACAAATCCAGACACTTATGAAACAGATCATAACAACAGAGAAGGCAGTATTCACCTTTAACATTACACAAATCCAGACACTTATGAAACAGATCATCACAACAGAGAAGGCAGTATTCACCTTTAACATTACACAAATCCAGACACTTATGAAGCAGAACATCCTAACAGAGAAGGCAGTATTCACCTCTAACATTACACAAATCCAGACACTTATGAAACAGATCATCACAACAGAGAAGGCAGTATTCACCTTTAACATTACACAAATCCAGACACTTATGAAACAGATCATCACAACAGAGAAGGCAGTATTCACCTTTAACATTACACAAATGCAGACACTTATGAAACAGATCATCACAACAGAGAAGGCAGTATTCACCTCTAACATTGCACAAATCCAGACACTTATGAAACAGATCATCACAACAGAGAAGGCAGTATTCACCTTTAACATTACACAAATCCAGACACTTATGAAACAGATCATCACAACAGAGAAGGCAGTATTCACCTTTAACATTACACAAATCCAGACACTTATGAAGCAGAACATCCTAACAGAGAAGGCAGTATTCACCACTAACATTACACAAATCCAGACACTTATGAAACAGATCATCACAACAGAGAAGGCGGTATTCACCTTTAACATTACACAAATCCAGACACTTATGAAACAGATCATCACAACAGAGAAGGCAGTATTCACCTTTAACATTACCCAAATGCAGACACTTATGAAACAGATCATCACAACAGAGAAGGCAGTATTCACCTCTAACATCACACAAATCCAGACACTTATGAAGCAGAACATCCTAACAGAGAAGGCAGTATTCACCACTAACATTACACAAATCCAGACACTTATGAAACAGATCATCACAACAGAGAAGGCAGTATTCACCTTTAACATTACACAAATCCAGACACTTATGAAACAGATCATCACAACAGAGAAGGCAGTATTCACCTTTAACATTACACAAATCCAGACACTTATGAAACAGATCATCACAACAGAGAAGGCAGTATTCACCTTTAACATTACACAAATCCAGACACTTATGAAACAGATAATCACAACAGAGAAGGCAGTATTCACCTTTAACATTACACAAATCCAGACACTTATGAAACAGATCATCACAACAGAGAAAGCAGTATTCACCTTTGACATTACATACATCCAGACACTTATGAAGCAGAACATCCTAATAGAGAAGGCAGTATTCACCTCTAACATTACACAAATCCGGACACTTATGAAACAGATCATCACAACAGAGAAGGCAGTATTCACCTTTAACATTACACAAATCCAGACACTTATGAAACAGATCATCACAACAGAGAAGGCAGTATTCACCTTTAACATTACACAAATCCAGACACTTATGAAACAGATCATCACAACAGAGAAGGCAGTATTCACCTTTAACATTACACCAATCCAGGCACATATGAAGCAGAACATCCTAACAGAGAAGGCAGTATTCACGTCAAACATTGCAC
The DNA here is from genome assembly GCF_019279795.1 of Protopterus annectens. Classification (NCBI taxonomy): domain Eukaryota; kingdom Metazoa; phylum Chordata; order Ceratodontiformes; family Protopteridae; genus Protopterus; species Protopterus annectens. The sequence goes on along the minus strand of NC_056749.1, from coordinate 825,870,190 downwards.
AAATCCAGACACTTAGGAAACAGATCATCAGAACAGAGAAGGCAGTATTCACCTCTAACATTACACAAATCCAGGCACTTATGAAACAGATCATCGCAACTGAGAAAGCAGTATTCACCTTTAACATTACAGAAATCCAGACACTTATGAAACAGATCATCATAACAGAGAAGGCAGTATTCACCTCTAACATTGCACAAATCCAGACACTTATGAAACAGATCATCACAACAGAGAAGGCAGTATTCACCTCTAACATTACACAAATCCAGACACTTATGAAACAGATCATCACAACAGAGAAGGCAGTATTCACCTTTAACATTACACCAATCCAGACACTTATGAAACAGATCATCATAACAGAAAAGGCAGTATTCACCTCTAACATTGCACAAATCCAGACACTTATGAAACAGATCATCACAACAGAGAAGGCAGTATTCACCTTTAACATTACACAAATCCAGACACTTATGAAACAGATCATCACAACAGACAAGGCAGTATTCACCTCTAACATTGCACAAATCCAGACACTTATGAAACAGATCATCACAACAGAGAAGGCAGTATTCACCTTTAACATTACACAAATCCAGACACTTATGAAACAGATCATCACAACAGAGAAGGCAGTATTCACCTCTAACATTGCACAAATCCAGACACTTATGAAACAGATCATCACAACAGAGCAGGCAGTATTCACCTTTAACATTGCACAAATCCAGACACTTATGAAACAGATCATCACAACAGAGAAGGCAGTATTCACCTCTAACATTACCAAATCCAGACACTTATGAAACAGATCATCATAACAGAGAAGGCAGTATTCACCTCTAACATTGCACAAGTCCAGACACTTATGAAACAGATCACCACAGCAGAGAAGGCAGTATTCACCTTTAACATTACACAAATCCAGGCACATATGAAGCAGAACATCCTAACAGAGAAGGCAGTATTCGCCTCAAACATTGCACAAATCCAGACACTTATGAAACAGATCATCACAACAGAGAAGGCAGTATTCACCTCTAACATTACACAAATCCAGGCACTTATGAAACAGATCATCGCAACAGAGAAAGCAGTATTCACCTTTAACATTACAGAAATCCAGACACTTATGAAACAGATCATCATAACAGAGAAGGCAGTATTCAACTCTAACAT